>NC_048219.1:1481554-1527536 GCF_002007445.2 Ailuropoda melanoleuca | reverse complement strand
CTCCCCCTGCTTGTGTTCCCTCTCTCGCTGGCTGTCTCTTTCTCTGTCGAATGAATAAAAAAATAAAATCTTGAAAAAAAAAAAAAAGAGAGTGAAGCTTAAACCAAAGTAATGAATTTCTGAATGTTGGAACTTCAAGCGCTCTAATACCAGTTTAAGAGAGCTCTGTGAGCGCAGGTGTCTTCCAAGGCTCTGACGGTAATCTCCCTGCACTCCATAAGAGCTCACCTGCTCCTAAACTTGCCAAGGTGTGTGCTCCTTCCAGCTCAAACCAAACAGCCTTAAAAGCTTAAATAATTAGTACAAAATTCATCGTGTAACTCTCTAACAAACACAACTGAATAATATTTTTACAGCATAGCTCAAAGAAAGCCAAGTGAGATAAGCTATAAGACCATACCCCCATGGAGTCTTAACTCAGATGGAGCTAAGTGTAAAAATCAAAACCAGCCAGGATGTTACATTTAGCAGGCGTAAAATGCCTCAACCAATATATATGTACAGTAAAAAATTTAAAATCCCTTTGTAAGTAGAAAACTTAAAACTTCGGACTTCAGCAAGTGTAGCCTTAGCGCATGGTTTGTGTGTGCACCCTTGAGGAAGAATTTAAAGGTTTTCCCTTCTTCGGTATACATGTAAACAATAGAATAAAGGGTTTGTGTGTGTGTGTGTGTGAAGCAAAAGTCTGTGGAGGAGAAATCTAGTTTGCTCTTAACTGGGTCAGCTTCTTGCATAAGATGGGGCTAAAGACATTTTAGATGAAAAGAACAAAGGTAAGATATTTTAAGTATATGAATACATAAAAATGAAATAGAGTCCGTAAACAGGGTTACAAAGGACAGAAAGGTTGATAAAGAACAAAGGAATTGAGGAAGACAAAGATATGGCACAAAATGACTGAAACCCCTTATGAACAGGTTGAATATGACGACAGAGTGCCAGAGCATTGGTAATGCCATCAGTGAGCAGTTCTGGGTGGTGGTTGTTAAATTTTATACAGCCCATTTTGCAACTGATGGAGTGAGTAGATGGTTATGACTGGGAAAGCTGGTGAGATAGTTAAAATGCTAATTATACAGCCTAAGGACCGGGCTAGCAAGTACTTAAATAATAAATCTTTAGAACGATTAGCACATGCATTTGAGTATCGGCCACATTGCTGCGAGCCTCGGGGTAATTCTAGTGTTTCTCATTTCCCTATACTCATTACTGGCACTACCTACCCCACCACGAAACACCTACTTTAAATACCTTGGCTTTGAAAAGTTATATTTTTCAACAGTATGTACATTGCCTAAGTCCGCTGATACCAAAGTAATATGACAATTCAAAAGTAATTCCCTCTTTCCTGATGCCAGGGTTTACTTTTTGAGAACCCTTCTTGCGTATGCAGATTAGGAGGCCAAGAAAGAAGATCCTCTCATAGATTAGAAAAGCAACTTTTCCAGTTCTTTTCCTGAGTCACTTCTCTGCTCTGTGCTGTCGGATACTTAATAGGAACGAATGTGAAGTACAGAATTTACCGCTATCTGGTTGTTCAATTCTTCCACGGTCATCAAAGAAAGGCAGTTTTTTCTTGTGCTGTGGCTAAATTGAGAAGCAGGAGATGCCAGCCCCTCTAAAGGCAGACGGTTCTCCAAAGCGGAGACCCGGTTAAGACCAGGGACCGAAATAGTAGCGAAAGGGAAGGGAGTGAAACGAGTGCTCCTCCGAGGAAAACGAAACTGCACCCAAGCTAACGGGCATCACCTGGCAGTGCCCGGGTGAAGCGTGGGCGGATGCGGGGGGGGCCCCCCCCTTCCCGGACGTCCTCCCGTCCCGGAGCGCCCTCTCGCGTCCTCGCACACCCGGCCGGGGAGGCAAGTCGCGCGCGTTCCCTCGGCTCCCGCGGGCTGGGGGCGCGGTCGCGGTCGCGGTCGCGCGCGGGGGCGGGGCCGGTGCGGGAGTGCGGGCNGAGCGGCGCCGAGAGGCCGTGCAGAACGCGGGCTCCAGGAAGGGGGGAGCGCAGAGGTAACGCAGGACGAACAGGCGGGCGGGGAGTGGGCGCGGGCTCGCTGGACCCCGAAGGCGAGTGGTCGAGGCCGCTCGCCCGGGGCGCCGACGCCGCTCCCAGAGTGGAGGGGGCGGGGCGCTCGGGTCCCCGGAGGTGGTGCCTCTTGTCTTCCTCTCCCTGCCGCTCCGCCCTCCCTTCCCTCTCCCCTGCGACCTAGCCCCCTGCCCCTCTCGTTGACGCCTCCTCCGGGGCCCTCTGGCGCGCGCGCTCCCGCCCTTGTTTTGTTTGGACTTTGGGGGAGGTGGGGGTGGCTTTTCCCTGGTCCAGGGCCCTGCGTCTCAGCGCGCCTGCGCAAAGCGTCCGCCCGCTGCGCTCCGATTGGCTGAGGTCTTGCGCATGCTCCCGAGGCCCGCGGCGGACCCCGCCGTCGCCCCCGCCCTCCCCTCCCCCTTCGCCCCACTCCCTCGGCGGTTTTCGGAGCGGGTTCGAAAGATGCCGGCGGCGGTGACTGGCTGCGGCGGGCCCGCCCCCCGGCTTCTCCGCCCCCGCCGCCGCCATTACGGAGCTCCCAGTGGTGAGTGCGCGGAGCGCTAGTGCTCGCGGTCAGCCGCTTCGTGTGTCGCGCTGGCGACCGCTGCCGGGGTCGTGGCGTCGGCCTCGGCCTCGTGCATCCCCGAACGCGAGCCCCGCGCCCCGAGCCGTCGGCCGCGCGGACCCCGCGCCGCAGCTCCTCGGTGTCCGCCGCCGCTGAGCCCTCTCGTCATCTGCCGCACTGCCTTCCTCTTGGCCCCGCGCTCCCCCGCCTCTGCTCGCGCCCCGCACCGGCCGCTCCCTGCCTCTTTGTCTCGGCTGCGCTGTTCCCCCTGTCTCTCAGCGGTCTGGGCTGGCGTGTCCGAGCTGCTGCTGCTGCTCCTGCGATGCGGGCTTGAGCTTTCGTTTTCCCGTCTGGCAAGCCCAGAGCTTGTTACTCACCGCACCTTAGAAGGTGTGGTTTTAATTTAAAAAGTCGAACTCGTGAATATGAGCGTTTGTCAAGAGGTGGAGGCAGGAGTGCTGAACTGAGAACCTCAGATCTGAGATTTGATACCGACTTGGCCACTGTCTGTGACCGCGAACGGGTCACTTAACGTTTTAGGGGGAGTATTCTCTCCTGCACGGAGGACTGGACAAGGTGAACTTGATTGCCCCTTCAGTGTATAAATTCTAAATTCTCTTTGTTTATTATGCTTCCTGACTTTTCCTTACACTGAAAAATGAGAATCCAGTTAGAAATACGTCTAGGAATTCGCCTGGGACCTGATGGGCGGCTCTCGTGTCTTAGAGTGAAATTAGACGTGACTGGTTTTATTCTGGAAGATACTTTGATTTTGTTTTATCTGGCATGGGCATAAAACTTCTCCGAGCTCTTTTAAAGTTTTTATTGCTCTTCTGAAAAGGTCAGTTTAATATGTTTCAAAGTAGAAGTAACATTTTAAAGGGTTTTTTTGTTGTTGTTTTGTTTTTTGTTTTGTTTTGTGTTTGGTTTAGCTGAGTTTTTAAACTGACTTGGACAATTTGGAGCGAAAAGTTGGAGCAAGTATCCTGAACTGTTCATAGATGAAAATCGTGACTGTTTAGGCAGTTAGGTTGTCATTGTCTTTCAAGGGGGGGCCATGTAGTGTCCATACATACCATCGGTGCCCAAGGTAGACTCTAAATTAGGTACATACTAATTTGTTGAAGTGTAAAAGTGGGAGGGGAAGTTGCCAGCAAATTACCGGCATGCCTTTTGTGACATTAGTATTAAGTCTGTATACAGTGGAAGACTTGAGGTTGCAAACAGTTTGATACATTCTGTGCATATAGCTAATGATTTTGTAATTTATAACCTATTGCACACATTTTATGGTAAAATATGAAATAATAGTACGTCCCCTAAAATGCATATCTTCTAGGATATCAATAAACTGAAATACATTGTTAAGCTTCTCCTGATTTTTGCTGTCTCATAATGTAGAGAAAAATAAAAACTCTGAAATTCTAGACTTTATCACTTTTTTTATTGCTTGCATTAAAAACAATTTAGAATTTCCTTTTACAAAGCCAACTCTTTTTATAGTTAATGTAACATTAAAAAAAAAAAAAACAGATTGGAGACCACAGGAAGACCACGTAAACCACAGGTAAACTCAGATTGGTCTTGGCCAAGAACCTAACTTTTTCATCTATTCATCATCCTTTCATTTAACAAATATTTGTTGAGCACCTATTCTATGCCTTGTGTGTTCTTAGGCACCAAGTCTGCAGCAGTGAACCAGCCTAGATAAGAGCCCTGCTGGGGAATAAGCATGGTAGCCTAAAAGTGTGATTCAGAAGTGCAGCAGCAAAAAGTTAAATTAATAGGTACATGTTGATGATAAGGCAGCATGAGTTAACCATCCCTATAGTTTTGTTAGCTCTGTAACAAGCATTCATCATGTTAAGTAACTCATTAGCCAACCTATTAAAAAGAAAGTATTACAGACTGAAGCTTTTAAGTTCCATGACCCTTACCAAGGAAATTCAGAGCTGAGGCAAACATTTTTATTTTAAAGTAAACCCTATGCCCAATGTGGGGTGGGAGCCCACGACCCTGAGATCAAGAGTTGCACTCTCTACAGGCTGAACCAGTCTGGTGCCTCTGAGGCAAACATTTCTTAATATCTATCCCAAATAACTTTGAGTTTCATTTTTTAAGTGTTCTTCACATACACTAAATATAGTAATAAGTAATTATATAGCATTGTTCATTTAACTTTATTCCCCCAGATTTGTCCAACACATTATGTGTTGGACACGGTTATAGGTGATGCATAAATAGTGTGAATTAGAGATCCTAGCCCTTGTAGTGCTTACAGTGCATTTGAGAGAGATACATAATAAACAAACACATATTTTGAATTTCAGTTGGTATTAAATGCTAAAGAATCCCAGAGAATGAGAAGGATGGGAGGCCTTTCTGAGGGGTGTGACATTGAGCAGAAACCTGATGGAAGTGTCTAGGAAAAGAGTGTTCTAGTTTAAGAGAACAGCAAGTGCAAACACCCTGAGTCAGGGATGAGCAGAGCACAGTGCCAGCGCCAAAAGAAGGCCTTTGCGTGTGGAGTCAAGAGAGTAGACTGATGGGTAGAGTAGTAGGAGGGGAGATTAGTAAAATAGGGGAATGGTAATTGGAAGGTTTTAAGCAGGAGAGTGTCAGGATTTGTATTTTTGGTGGATGCAGCCAGGAAGATTGGCCAACCAACTTTTTTTTTTTTTTTTAATTCCATCCTGGGCATCCTTCTTATCTGGCCTGATTTAAACTGTCATTCTTGCCCTTGAGTTAATGATGTCTAATGTTTTTATGGACCATGTACTTGTTGGCCTGACTTTAGTTTCATCACATTGGCGTGAGTAGTAGCTTCCTTTGTGTGCCCCTTCCCCTTTTAACTCATTTTAGTTTTGAGTAATTAGTGAATATATTAGACTGGAAAGGTTTTGATACTTTTTTCAGTATTGTGTTTACAGGGAAAATATTTTTTTCAAGATATCCTATGAACAAAGACTCCTGAAGGTTTTGTTGACTTCACAGTAGCATTTTCAACGTAGCTAGTGTTATCATGGGTTAAGAAAGATGAATCATTAGCCATATCACTTTACCAAGAATAACCTGATTGTGGTGGTGTACCTCTATAGTGTTCACATGTGAAAACAGCAGATTTGCTTAGTGTTTTTTTTTAATTGTTTAAGAAAATATATTACTGTGTAAGTGCTAGTTGCATTAATGAGGTTTTTGTATTCAGATTATTCCAAGATAGACTTTTAGGTTTCAGAGGCCTAAATAGTGTTCTTAAGCCCAGCGTGGCCCTCTTTTCGCAGATCAAAAACAATTATTTTTATTTCTGTATTTTATAATTCTTTGAAGTGAATTGCTATATGAACACTCTAGTTTTTATAACAGTTGATAATTTTTAAAATATTCATGAATATTACTAATTTACTCTTGATAATAAGTTTTAGAGCATCTTGAATTCTTTCAGTTGCCTTTGCTCGCAGCTGATTGACAGTTCCCAAGTCTGGCATTGCTCTTGGGGTTCCCATAAAAAGATTTTCCCTGTAGGGGCGCCTGGGTAGCGCAGTCGTTAAGCGTCTGCCTTCCGCTCAGGGCATGATCCCGGTGTTCTGGGATCGAGTCCCACATCGGGCTCCTCCGCTGGGAGCCTGCTTCTTCCTCTCCCACTCCTCTGCTGTGTTCCCTTTCTCGCTGGCTGTCTGTCAAATAAATAAATAAAATCTTTAAAAAAAAAAAAAAGATTTTCCCTGTAAATCTGAAAGCATTCTCTGGGTTTTTCGGATTTATCCTAAGTTGTTGTAGCTTGGTACTATTACCTGACAAATTGAAAGCTCTTGGAATTCCTAAGCAGGGTCAGAGCTTAAAGTAGGGGTTGAATGACTAGTCTGCTGTTCCCCAGCTCTTTGTTAATGTTCATTAGCACAAAGGTCTAAACACTCAAATGATCATTTTCTTATGTTTTGGAGAGATTTTTATTATAAAATGTCATTGAGTCCCAGAAGAGGTTTTTTTTTTTTTGAGGGTAGAGAGTATTAATGATCAGGTAAATTTGAGTGTCTGCGTGGGTTTTATCTTTGAATGTTTAATTGTGTTCTTTCTTCTGTGCTAGTTTTTCCTACTTTAAAAATAACAAATAAGGTCTTGGAAGCATACTTCTGTTCTCCTAGGTGACGGTCTAAATTTGCTTCTCTAGGTCTGGAGGCTCTTAGAGTATCACATTCTTCAGCAGGACTTTTGCCCTTGGATTACTTATCTAATGGAGATGAAGTCAAGGTTGCAGATAATTTTCCTGATGCGTTTGAGAACAGTTAACAACAAAAGCCTTCTCTCTTCAGTAATTGAGTAAACATTTGACTAAATTGTTCCTTAGTCTGCTTATTGTGTCCTTTCTAAATTCCTGAGGTAGCTGGAGGGGAGTGGGGTGAGGCGCCTTAGGAGCTTTCTTGTCCTTGTTGCCTTTGTTCATGTGGAAGGTGCAACAGCTGCTGTGGCTTGTGCGTTTGTTTGTCTTAGTGGCTGCTTTACATAGTCTATATTTTGATAGTTGATTTAATCTTTCTGAATGATAACTGATCAAGTCATCTGTCACTTAACTATAAGTTTTATAGTTAATTTTTTCCCCTTTGGATGTGTATTAAATTTAGACATTTAGTTTAGTTTTGTTTCTGTTAATCTTCACACCAGGTCTTTTCTGTGCTTTAGGTTGACTCTTCACCACACTGAAACCATTAGGAAAAATCCTTGTGGTTAACAGCAGAGGCTTCAGAGTGTAACCTGTACTCGGGCCTAGAAATTATTTTAAATGGCGACTGATACGTCTCAAGGTGAACTCGTCCATCCTAAGGCACTCCCACTTATAGTAGGAGCTCAGCTGATCCACGCGGACAAGTTAGGTGAGGTAGGGGCTGACACATTCTTGAAGCTCACTCTTGGATCAGTCCCTGACTTCAGGCCCTGCCGGGTCCTTCTTGGTACATGTTCCTTTCCTTACTTTAGGGAGTTCTGGGTTGTGAATCTAAAAAAATCAAACATACAAAATTCTTTTCTTCTTCCCTTTCCCCTCAAATTCCTGAGAAAACCTCCAACCTTCTAAATTTATTCCAAATCAAGTATAATTACCTGTTTCCATTTGAAATTCTAGATAAAATAAAATATTTTGAGAAGTACTTCTTAAAAATTGTATTTATTACTTCAAAAAAACTTGTTAAAAGTAATTTGCATCAGATCCTGGAGTCGACTTGAAGAATTCTCCTTCATCTTCTGACACCCAGTTAGGCCCCTTGAGAAAGAGAAAAGAGAATTTTCCGTATGCATGTGTGATTATGGCTGTCTCTTTTCTTAGAAGGTAGAAGATAGCACCATGCCGATTCGTCGAACTGTGAATTCTACGCGGGAAACTCCTCCCAAAAGCAAGCTTGCTGAAGGGGAGGAAGAAAAGCCAGGTAAAGTAAAGCAGTAGACAACTTAAAATGGCAAAAGTTTTTACTCCGGTTTGGAGTATCCCATAAATTCCTTTGAACTTAATTGTTCTTTTTTCAATGGCTATTTTTGGGGGGGGGGGACATTGAAAGAGAGAAGTGGTACTTATGTATATGTCACTTCCAGACCAAAGTGAGCAAAGTAAGAATTTCATCTTGTCTCTAAAGAGTTTTAGAAGGCAAACATCTCATGTTCTTGGAATTAAAAAAGAAAATAGTTGGCGAGAACAGGAACTGTCAAAGAGTAGTTTTTGGGCATACCGTGTCGTGGGGATGAAGGCTGTGGAAGAACGGGGGACTTGAGCCTTCAGGATGGACAGTGCAGGGTCACCCAGAAGTCATCATGAGGCTTTAAGGTAGCAAATGGGCAATCAGAGTATTGGTTTGTATTTGGTGTTGGTGGAGAAAAGATTGGCCAGAGAGAGTTGGGAACATAATGAATCAAGAGAAATGCAGAACCATCAGCCTGGGTAATAGTGCTCCTTTATGGCATCTCTAATCACCTCTTTTTCTTTTCTTATTTTTCTTTTTCTTCTTGTGACTTTTTTCTTTCTTTCCTTACCCTTTTCCCCTTTCTCCCTTGCGTTTCATCTTTGGTTTGCCAGGGATAAGCGCATAGTGCCATCCCTGTTGTGGCTATTAGAACTAAATATTTGCTGACCAGCATAGATTGGGAATAAAAAATATGTGTACCCTGTTACATTTATCCCTCCGTGCAGCAGGAATGTACTCTTTTTCCAGCTGAGCCTGGGTTTTGTTTCAAAATACTCAGATGAATAGCACAACCAACTTGGGTACACGGGCCTAAGGCACTTAGAAGACATGGAAATGAGCATTTGAAAAAATGAGAGGTGTTGGTGAGGTGAAATTGGTTATTTTGTCCAGCACGGAGATAAGCCACTTGATGGCCCATCTTAAGCCACATTTGCTTAGCAGTCAGCTAAAGCCAAAAATCACTCATACCAGTTTTCAGAATACATGCTGAGAGTTCGGGTATTGGAAAAGTCAACCAGGAATTTAGAAAGGGTCAGAAGTCACTTCACAAGTTCTGTGTGTAATCTCCCATTATAGTATTTTGTATATAAAAATAATTGGGCTTCATTCATACTTTAAATTTTATAAATCCTGCATTTCACAGAGACAGACACAATAGTTCAATGAATTGGAAACAGTGTCTTATACATACTGCATACTCAGTGTCTGTTGAGTTACTGCACCCTTATTAATCCATCAACTATTAAGCAGTTATTCTTGAGAAGAGAATATGAAATTGAATTTATAGCTCTACTGTTAGAGTAAAACCCAGTAAACGGTTTTTTTCATCCTTTTTAGAATAAGGCGATATATAAGTAAACATAATGACTAACTACTAGTAAGTTCTTACCTACGCAGGAGTTAAATCAGTGGGGCGAGGGGCAGTAAAAGATACATTTGTGTTTAAAAAAATACATCTTACAGTTATTATCTGAATCACCAGATACCATTGTTAAAATGATGTGTTAGCTTTGATACTTTGCAAAATACTTCTAGAAGCAGCAGGAGAGGCCAAAGGAGGATGGGAGTCACCCACATAGTGCAAGTGCACGTATAAAGCATTTTATACAATACCCATGATAAATCTGTGAGGTAAGATTACTAAAATTTAGAAATATCAAAGAACTTGCCCTAAGATAGCAGCCTAGAAAGTTATAAGGACTGAACTCGAATTCAGGTGTGTCTTACTCTAAAACCTCAATTTTGGCTAAACCTATATGGGAGGATTTTCAACTTCATGCAACTCTGGTTGAAGAGCATAATCTAGGATGAAATCAACAAATGATAGTTGACTGTCCTGAAATTCATAGTTTAGAATTTTAATTTGTTGAAAATTAGAAATTCCTTTAGAACTATATATATGTGTTTTGGATATAAGAAGGAAGTGGAGTTTTTTTGTTCTCTTAGAAGTTTTCATCATGATAGTAATTTGTTCACATAATTTAAATGACCAAACTTTTCAAGCCTATACTTTTACTTTTTTGCCTAAGTTTTGCTGCTGGAGAGTCCTTTTCTTTGAAGTCCCTACTTAACCATATTTGGGGTACTGTGTTTTGTAGTAACTGCTTAAAGAGACATGCTGAGAAAAAAAAACACAGATTAGCAACTGCAGACCTCAGTGTTTCCCCTTTTGGATTCCTGCACTTGCCCCGGTCCTTTAACGTGGAAAATAGGTGTTAATTTCCCGTTACTCATTCCCTTCCTAAGATTTGTCTGTTAAATTATGAAATAGATGATTTCTTAATTATGAATCTCATCATTAATATTGCAGAGAGTGGACAAGAGATTTGATTTGAGGTAAAATGAGTTTTTCTGTATAATTGCCTGGCCCATCTCCTTTTGTCACATAATGGTCTGGATAAACAACCCACTGAATAGGCAATTTGAGTGACCTAAAGAAGGAAAGAAAACTGCAGCTGATCGTCATTTGTTCATTTTAAAATACATCTGTCAATTGGAGCATTTGGCTTTTCTGTTTAATAAATTAGACTTTTACCCTTTTATTGATTTGGGCTCTAATAGATCTACTTGATGCAATTCTGCTCACCTGATTTTTTTAGAACCAGACATAAGTTCAGAGGAATCTGTCTCTACTGTAGAAGAACAAGAGAATGAAACCCCACCTGCTACATCTAGTGAGACAGAGCAGCCAAAGGGAGAACCTGAGAATGAAGAGAAGGAAGAGAACAAGTCTTCAGAGGAAGCCAAAAAGGAGTAAGGAGTTATGCCTTCTTGCTATTTATAATTGAAGACTATGTAAAAGGACTGTAGATCAGATTGTTTTAAGGCTTTATAACATTGGTTTATGCTAGATATTTGCTGTGTACTTGGATTTACTCTTTAGAATTATTGTTTGAAATAGGTTTGTTATGTAGTTATATGGCCTGTTAGAGTTTGTAGTAGTTATCATAATAGTGGTTTGAATAACTCAAAATTCATTGCTCTTGCCTTTGGAATTTTTTTTTATGCTTAGAATTCATTGTGGGAGTGTCTGGTATTTTAATCATTGACATAATTTCAATAAGAAATGAAACATGACTCTAAAAATCTGACCTGGGAAACGCTTCACCATTTTATTCCTGCCTCTGCCTCTGTGAGTTGTTTTTATATGCTTTGTTAGAAAACATTAATCTGTAACAGCTATTGCCAAAGTCACCTAAAACTCTGTGTATGTTTGATGAAGTATTCATCAGTTGGAGGGTGACTTTGAGAATCTGAAAGTGAAATTTGCTACTGATCATCTGTACAATGTGGTGGCAATTCTTTTTTATTTTTATTTTTTTTGAAGATTTTATTATTTGAGAGAGAGAGCGCACACAAGGGGGGAAGGGCAGAGGGAGAGGAACAAGCAGGCTCCCCGCTGAGCAGGGAGCCCTGTGTGGGACTCCATCCCAGGACCCTGGGATCATGACCTGAGCCGAAGGCCTATGCTTACCAACTGAGCCACCCAGGCACCCCAGCAATTCTTTTTTAGTTAAAAGTTTTTGTTTTTGTTTGTTTTCAGGACAACTGGCCATGTTCTGTTCTTTTCATAGTTGGTCAGAATTGTTAGGAATTACTTTTTAAATAAAAGAGAATAACTTAGTAATAATGATACTTTCTGGGTGTAGTCCTCAGGGATCCTTTATAGGTTTAAGTTCTCTGGACTTTTTTTTTTTTGAAAGGAAAAGAAATCCTGTTAACAGTTTAGCATTTTTTTTTTTTTTAAGATTTTATTTATTTATTCGACAGAGATAGAGACAGCCAGCGAGAGAGGGAACACAAGCAAGGGGGAGTGGGAGAGGAAGAAGCAGGCTCATAGTGGAGGAGCCTGATGTGGGGCTCGATCCCATAACGCCGGAATCACGCCGTGAGTCGAAGGCAGACGCTTAACCGCTGTGCCACCCAGGCGCCCCAGTGCTCTGGACTTTTTAGCAGCTACCCTGTATTTTAGGTGCACAGAGTTGTTATTATTTAGAATACAATTTGTGTAATGCTTTATGGCTCACAAAATTGTTTTTACAAACATAATCTCATAATTCTTGCAATAAACTTGTAAAATATTTGGCCTTATATTACTGTTTTACAGCTGAGGAGGCTGAGACTCAGGTCACCTGGCAAGGTCATATAGCTAGTAAATGTGAGAGCAAAAACCCAAACCCAGGTCTTCCAACGTCACAGCTTGAGTTCTGAACTGTGCTAGATGACAGCTGTTGTAGTTGTTAGAATATGTTTTAAAATTCTCATTTCTTTAGTGTGCCGGCCCTTTGTACCAGTGCTAATTTATCTGACTCCTCTCTCCTACACCTAAGAGAAAACACCTTTTTGGTTCATTTGTAGTATCCAATTTTTTAAAAAGATTTTATTTTGTGAACATTTGCTCATTTCCTATATCACTTTAGTGTGGAAATAAAACATTAATTTTTATCCTTCCCTTGTCTATTCTTCTTTCTGACTTTATATCTCTTTCTGCAGAGTTTACTTTGCATAATAAAAGTTCTTTGTTTTAAAGTGAGAAAGATCAGTCTAAAGAAAAGGAGAAGAAAGTGAAAAAAACAATACCTTCCTGGGCTACCCTTTCTGCCAGCCAGCTAGCCAGGGCCCAGAAACAAACACCGATGGCTTCCTCCCCACGTCCCAAGATGGATGCAATCCTAACTGAGGCCATTAAGGCAAGTTTTTATTACAAGCAGTTCATCTTAGATTTATTCTGTTCATTTTTGGGTTATTTGAAAATGGCATATTCCTGTCCAGACATAAGAAATCTTACTCTGCTTCCTAAAAGATACTTAAGTAGAAGAAAGCCGTTGTAAAATTCATGTTTTCTTTTTGTTTTTGTTTTTTAAGAAAATCACATGGTGAGCACTGTTAATTTTTTAATTCAAATTTATTATAGCAAGTATTTTTAACTTTAGATTTTGTTTTTTTGCTAAGTTTATTGGTTAAGTATAGTATTTATTTGAACGATGAACCTGTTAATTCATTCAACAAACATTTAAGGACTAACTTCTCTGTATCTGTAACCCTGCTAAGGATATAGCAGAGAGTGAAACGAACAGGGTCATCTTTGTCCTTATGAAGTCTGATTGTGACTGAGAGTAACTGAATAGCATAGAGGATTTTTATTTTAAAAAGATACATTATCGTTAGGTCCATTTTCAAAGCTGAGTGTCTAATACTGGTAATAGCTAGCTTTCTCACCTGAGTTCTAAGAAACCCTCTTCATCATCAGCAATTCTTGCACAGCTTTATGACTTTGCTGTAATCAATCCACTGACTCCCATTAACTTTCGAGTGCTCACGTAGCTTTCTTAAAAGGTTATCTTCTAATCTGACCTTACCTTTTTTGTTTAAATTTTTCTGGTTACTTTTACTTTGCTAATTTGCATGATAAGATGATAATCTCACCAGCTCTTCTTATCATCTCATCATGCAAATTAACAAGACACCCTCATTTTAGGGACCTTTTTGCTGGGACCTCAGTCAGAATTGGGGAAAGAGGGATAAAGACCAATGTAATCAAAGGTGGTGTACAGAGAAAAGAGCAGCCTAGTGGTCATTCGAGAATGACACATAAACTGGAAAAGGTTTTGCCTTCAGACCTCTCTCTGCACTTTTTCAAGAGTGTTTCCAAGTCCTTAAAACTTTCTTGGTCTAGATAGCTTGACTGTAGTGAGATCTGTTTTCTTCGTATAGCGTATAGCCTTTCTTCCAGGATTTCACTTCATGACCTCTCAGCCTATATTTTGAGGAGTTAGGGATACAGTGAGGTTGGAGAAGGGACTAAAATTTTAAAATAGTGAAACAAAAAATTAAAACAGTATAATTAAGCATAAAGGATAGTTTAATTCTGATTGTGTGTATTTGTACAAATGAGTGCGTGTGTGTGTGTGTGTGTTCCATGCAATGTAACAAATCATGATTTCAGACCATTGATTCCATCTTGTGAATAAACAGGAGTCCTGATGTCTACTTGCATCTCAATGTCAGTATGGTGGAGCATGGAATTGTTTTAGCATTAGAGAGTTCTTTTCTGCTCAGTTTTCTTTGTATTTTCTGAAAAGATCAGGAGTAAACTTTAATAGGTTGTAATAGATCAGAGGTACTTGCTTGAAGTAGATTGAACCATATTAACACACCTTTGTTTTATGTGGTACAATTTTTCTTTATTGTCAAAGTATATAAAATAGCATTCAACCAAGTGTTTATCCAGTGAGAATGAATAAGTGCCACGTTCAGTTTATAGACAGTGGCAACAAAAAATTGGTGGACTAACCCATTAGGTAGATAACAGATGCTCCTTACATGTGCTTCAGAATGAAAGCATTTGAAAAAAATTTGCCACCTTCATGACTTAATCACCTACTTAAGTCTTCCATGGGCATTAATCAAATGGAATATAGATAAATTGGATGGAAATGGAAGAGGGCATTTTAAGTCACAATCGAATGCCCTGATTGTTACCCAAAACTCTGCCTAAAATTTTGCCATCTGTAAACCAGTTTTATGCCATTTATTCAGATTATCTTTGCTTATGTTCTCTGGTGACATTCACAGAAAGCCTATAGAGAAACATTGGTCCTGGTGTGCTTAAAGCTCATTCCATAAAATGAACCAGAGCTGTAGTCCTACAACTAATAAAACGTTCTTTTTTCTTCATTTTAGTGCTAGAGAGCTGTCTTTTATTTTTTATTTATTTTTTTATTTTTTTTAAAGATTTTATTTATCTATTCGACAGAGATAGAGACAGCCAGCGAGAGAGGGAACGCAAGCAGGGGGAGTGGGAGAGGAGGAAGCAGGCTCCCAGTGGAAAAGCCTGACGTGGGGCTTGATCCCATAACGCTCAGGATCACGCCCTGAGCTGAAGGCAGACACTTAACCGCTGTGCCACCCAGGCGCCCCATGTCTTTTAAATACAGAATAGAATTAAAATGGAAAAAGGTTCTTCCTTGACACACAGAATGTTGTTCCTATGTTGTATCTTCTTTTTGCTTGTCTTGAACTAAATTAAAATTATTGTTGCGAAAATACTGTATTTCTGTATTTCTCAGCAGCAATGATGAACTGAAGTTACCTGAAATGCTAGCCATTCTTCCCTGCCATTTTTATCATCCTTTGTCAAGTTCACCTCCAAAATAATTTTGAAACATGTGTCAGATTCTCTAATGAAAAGCAGCTAGTATAAAGTAATGTGTATGGTTTGGTAAATCTGTTTTCTAGGCATGTTTCCAGAAGAGTGGTGCATCAGTGGTTGCTATTCGAAAATACATTATCCATAAGTACCCTTCTCTGGAGCTGGAGAGAAGGGGCTACCTCCTTAAACAAGCACTGAAAAGAGAATTAAATAGAGGTGTCATCAAGCAGGTATTAAACAATTATTGTGGGATAAGATCATTTCAACATGTATTAACTGTAAGTCCACAATAACATTTAGGCTTTTTGTGTCATCTTGTGTAAATTAACATGATGATAAAATGCTTAAGCTTAACCTAGTTTTATTATTTGAGACTAGGTTTCAGAATCACGGGTGCCAGTTATCTTTGATAAGCTAATTCTTCTGGAGAGCAAAAGCATTATGATAGTGTAATTTGTTTCTAGTTTTCCTTGTACTTTTATAAATTTTATTTGTTATCTGTTTTTTTAGAGAGCATGCACCGATGCATGAGCTGGGGGTGGGGGGAAGGATGGGCAGAGAGAGAGAGGGAGAAAATCTTAAGCAGACTCCAGGCTGAGCGCAGAGACCTACACAAGGCTTGAGATCATGACCTGAGCTGAAATCAAGAGTCAGATGCTTAATCAGCTGAGCCACCCAGGTGCCCCATCAATGGATTTTCTTTGGGGGCCACTTATGCTTGAGATCATGTAGTACTGAAGATGAGAGGTGGGGTTAAGGAATCATTTTATTGCAGCAGCAAAAATTATTCTTGTCTTGTGTTTGTTTTAAAGCCTGAGTTATGTGACTAGACTTACTACTGTTACGTATTTGCAAATAAGTTCACTTTAACTTAACAGTATTAAAGCTTGTTAGGAGCATCAGAGAAGCCTGAGTAAATTGATACTAGTACTAAAACCAGTATTGATTTCAGGCATAAGTCCATGTTATTTTGCTTAGTACATAAAAATATTGCTTAGATTCATAAAAATTACCACGATCCCATGGTAGTGGCAAAAATGGTTCAAAGGGCCTATTTAACTGCATTCCAAGAGTCCTGTTGCCTTTCACACCTTTCTGCACTATTTGATTAATACAGAATTCTGTGCCACTCAGGCATTTAAATTCTGATTAGGAACTTTCAGCAAGTACTTCATTCTACAAATACATATTGTTCCTGTGTGCCAGGTGCTTGGGGACCCATCAGTGAGTAAAGCAGATTCCTGCTGTGAAGTTAACCTGTTAACAGCTTTCTCAAAATGTTGTATAACTGATATTTGTATGGCCTTTAAAACAGTCCCTGATTAAAAGGTATTATCTAACCAATGTAAATAGACCCAAAGACTTGTCCTTTATCATAGTGTATGTCAGCACAGTTTATGAGCTGGCTTCGTGGGGTTTTGTTTTTGTTTTTATGAAATATAGTTTATGACCTATTCTTGCCTCATAGGCTGACCTCAGTTTGATGCTTAAACAACAGTTTATAGGCTGAAAGCATTTCAGCTTGATTGCTACATTCATAGTAGCACAAATAAAGCTAAGGTGTGGAGGACTCAGGTTAGTGCCAGTCAGCTTTAAAGTTCTGTGAAAGTGCTTTGTAAACTGTGGAAATGTGTGGTAAGACTTACACATACCATATGGGGTGGCTAAGAATTAATTAGATAACTATTCCCATGTACAGTAATAATCACTAATGGGCGATCTGGGAAGTACTATAGTTTGAGCTATAAATCTATAAACTTTTGCCAAGGAATGATCTTCCTTTCAAGGTAGAGGTTTTCTCATTTTCCCCAAGAGGTTGTTCCTCTTTCATGGTACTTTTTTAGGGGGTGGAAAGCTTGTAGACTAACCTGGTATCACAATAGCATTCTTCTAAATTTCATAGATGTGGAAACCACCTCAGAGGCTTTATGGAGTTGTCCAATACTGAATGGCTAGATGGTTACCATAAATAGGATTCAATCCCAAGTCTTTCAGTCTATCCATTGTTCTTTTTTCTCTGAAGGGTTGAACAGCACTTTACGTTAGTTCTTGTATCACCATGCCCTGTACTTTTCTTGGACTAGTATAAAGGTATAAATATTAATACCAGAATAATTTAAAAATATTGATTATTGCAACTAAATTTATCTTAGGTAAAAGGAAAAGGTGCTTCTGGGAGTTTTATTGTGGTCCAAAAATCAAGAAAAACACCTCAGAAATCCAGAAACAGAAAGGTAAGAAGTCTATACCACAGTTTGAGCACTGTAAAACTATTTCTTCTACTAAAAATAGCAGCATTGACTGAGTGTTCACTGTGTGCCAGGCACTGTGCAGAGTGTAGCCTCTTCTGCTAAGGCCTAGAGAGGTCATAAGTGATTTGCTGTCAGCCAGCTAATGAGTAAGAAAATAGGCAGTGTGTAAATCCAAGCACTCCAACCCCAGAGCCCATGCACTTTACTGCCATATGTTCAATTATGGACAACTGTATGAATTATACCACTTTTAATGAAATATCTGTTAAACTAAAAGGGGCATATGAGTACGTCTTTACCCAATATTAGACCCCAAAACTATACCCAGAGCCTTTTTCTTTTCTTTTTTGTACATACTAACATTTCTCCTCCTTGAGATACATAATTTATGGAAAGTATTTGTACGATAATAAAGTGAAATATGTAGTATTTCCTATATGTCCATAACTGAAATCATGACTATTCCTCTGCATCTATGTTTTTGCAACTCCAGAGATTTTTGTACTTTTTTCCTAAAACTTTGAATGAAATGAACTTTTTTACAGTGCTTTTTGGTGCCGCATGATCCTTCTTGTTCTTTATTATTTGAAGGCTAAGAGTAAACTAGGATCTTTAACGGAAATCTACCATTTCTTTTTCTTTCTTTTTTTTTTTTTTTAAGGAGAGGGAGGGGCAGAGGCCCAGGGAGAGGGAGAGAGTCAGTCTTAAGCAAGCTCCCCACTCAGTACAGAGCCCGATCTGGGGCTTGATCTCACAACCCTGAGATCATGACCTGAGCCAAAATCAGGAGTTAGACACTTAACCAGTTGAGGCACCCAGGTGCCCCTCTTTTCATTTTTATACATATTTTAACTCTCAATTTGAAGTTCTTATCTCAAATAAGTTGCCACACAAGTGCTATTATACCCCTGTGGTATATTTATTTGAATGTGGAAAAAAGTGATAGTTTTCTACAAGTTAGTTGATTTGGCAGTCAATTTAGGAAAGCCCTTGAGAAGCATTTGAACAGAGAACTCTGTATTCTGTAATGATGATAATTTTTGATATTTCAGAACAGAAGCTCTGCAGTGGATCCAGAACCACAAGTAAAGTTGGAAGATATCCTCCCATTGGCCTTTACTCGCCTTTGTGAACCTAAAGAAGCTTCCTACAGTCTCATCAGGAAATATGTGTCCCAGTATTATCCTAAACTTAGAGTGGACATCAGGTGAGCCGTTGGCCTAGACTTTAAGTACAGATGTCTGTGTTATTCCTTTAGCCCTTTTCTCATGAGAAAGGAGAGAGAGTAAATATTCAAGAAGGAGAACATTTAGGGGCACCTGGGTGGCTCAGTCAGTTAAGCATCTGCCTTCAACTCAGGTCATGGTCTCAGGGTCCTGGGATTGAGCCCCACGTCAGGCTCCTTGCTTGGCAGGAAGTCTGCTTCTCCCTCTGCCTGCCTGTCCCCCTGCACGTGCACTTTCTCTCTCTCTGATAAATAAATAAATCTTTTTTAAAAAAAAATGAACACTTGGGGCGCCTGGGTGGCACAGCGGTTAAGTGTCTGCCTTTGGCTCAGGGCATGATCCTGGCGTTATGGGATCAAGCCCCACATCAGGCTTTTCCACTGGGAGCCTGCTTCTTCCTCTCCCACTCCCCCTGCTTGTGTTCCCTCTCTCTCTGGCTGTCTCTCTCTGTCAAATAAATAAATAAAATCTTTAAAAAAAAAAACATGAACACTTGGGTTGACTTTCACGTTTTGGCTATTGTGAATAATGCTACTATGAACAATGATGTACTAATGTCTCTTTAAAACCCTGCTTTCAGTTCTTTGGGGTATATACCCAGAAGTGGAATTGCTAGATGATATGAAAATTCCAGTTTTTATTTTTTTGAGGAACTGCAGTACTGTTTTCCACAGCAGCTATATCAATTTACATTCCAGCCAACAGTGCGCAGGGGTTCTAGTTTTTCCATATCCTTGCCAACCCGTTTTTCTGATTTTTTTGATATTAGTTATTCTCATTTGTCATGAGGTGATTAGTGTGCATTATTTTTAGAGTTTGAAACATAAGAGAATTCAGGTTTCTATAAACCTCTACAGAGACATAGTATAATATTTTCATTTAAACATTTAAGGTAAAATTCTGGGAGAATTTTGGTAGTAATTCATTTCTAAAAACGTTTCCACTTAAAAATACCTAGATTGATCATTTAGACCGTCACGTGCTAATTTGTGGATTTATGTAAATATATTAATTTGTTTAAATTTGTAGTTCACAGAGTTTGTGTTTTGAGTGTGTTTATGTGAGATCTTTGTTGTGATGACTTTTGGAGAACTGTCTTTGACCCAGAGTCATTTCCATGATTTTTACATTGCATACACATTGTCCTGATATTGTTTCGTACCAGTATTTACTTGCATTACTGAGGCATGCAATTAGAGTTGCTGAAATTTCAGCCCAGACACCGTATTTTCAGAAAAGCACTTAGTGATCTTCAGAGTGCCCAATTAAAGAGTCAGTGAAATGGTACAAAAGAAAAGGGAATCATAGAAGCACAAAGTTTGAAATTAATATTCTGATTTTTTCATATTTTTTCTGCCCTGAGTATGACCCACAGATAGAGCTGTGAGCTAGAAATGCGTGTGTGATGCATTTAAAAATGGAAATACATTTCATATTTATCACTCTTTACTCTCTGGTGACTGGAGACCTTATCTTCTCCCGGCTTTTTTCTTTCTTACCGTACTACTCTACTCACAGGAGACAGGTTGTTGCTAGCAGCATAACTTTGCTCCATGTCTAATCTGTAGGAACATTTCCTGTCCTCATCTTATGTTGAAACAAAATTTGTCTGATAATAGATGGGTT
This sequence comes from Ailuropoda melanoleuca, assembly GCF_002007445.2. Lineage (NCBI taxonomy): Eukaryota > Metazoa > Chordata > Mammalia > Carnivora > Ursidae > Ailuropoda > Ailuropoda melanoleuca. Next base: position 1,507,244 of record NC_048219.1, on the reverse strand, counting down.
ACCAACCCATAAATGGTAACAAACCTGAAGACCTTTTCCTATGACTTTGTTATTGGTAACTTTTTCTTTTGAAACCCTTTTTCCTTTTACTTCTGTGAAACCATAATGATTTTCTTTACCTTTGACTGTAGTGGAGTCTTGTCATACATACAATTAACATGATAATTCAGTCGTACTTAAACTGGTGAAACAAAAGAACAAGAAAAATCCAGTTTTAAAGTATGAGTTATTTGTACTTGCTGTCTAAAATCTTCCCCCTCCTGCCCCCTTTTTTTTTTTACTTATTTTTTATTCTTCTTAAATAAGCTCTACACCTAGTGTGGGACATGAACTCACAACCCTGAGATCATGCCCCTGAAGTTGTGTGCTCTACTGACTGAGCCTGCAGGGCACTCCTCTCCCCTCCTACTTTTTTATCTTTTTTTTAAATTTTTTTTATTTTTAAAGATTTTATTTATTTATTTGACAGAAATAGAGACAGCCAGCGAGAGAGGGAACACAAGCAGGGGGAGTGGGAGAGGAAGAAGCAGGCTCATAGCAGAGGAGCCAGATGTGGGGCTCGATCCCATAACGCCGGGATCACGCCCTGAGCCAAAGGCGGATGCTTAACCGCTGTGCCACCCAGGCCCCCCCCCACTTTTTTAAACCCACTTTTGTCATACTTTACCCTCAGCCACCTTACCTGAACTACTTTTTCCTGTCAGTGTCACTGATGACCTCCATGTTGTAAAGTTTAGTAGTCTGTTCATAGTCCTTAACTTATTTATCGGCCTTCACTGGCGTTTGACACAGTCAAGGACTCCTACTTCCTTTCTACGCTTTCTTCAGTTGCCTTGTAGGACAGCCCATCTTCCTGATTTTCTTCCAACTTCACTACCCATTTTTTCTCAGTCTCCTAAGGATTAGACTTTAGGCCTCTTGTCTTTTTTTTTTTTTAAGCTGTTTTGGTTTTTGTTTTGTTCTGGTTTTTTTTGTAATCCCTACACCCAGTATGGAGCTCAAACTCATGATGCTGAGATCAAGAGTCTCATGCTCTTCTGACTGAGCTAGCCAGGCTCCCTTCTTGTCTTTTCTATCCACATTCACTTGGTAATTCTTTTCATTGTCAAAGCTATACACTACTGGGGCGCCTGGGTGGCTCAGTCAGTTAAGCATCTGCCTTCGGCTCAGATCATGATCCCAGGGTCCTGGAATTGAGCCCCACATCAGGCTGGTTGCTCAGTGGGGAGTCTGGTTCTCCCTCTGCCTGCCATTCCCTCTGCTTGTGCGTGTGCGCTCTTGCTCTCTCTCTCTCTCTCTCTCAAATAAATAAATAAATAAATACTTAAAAAAAAAAGGTATACACTAGTAATTTACAGATATATAAATCTAGTCCATACCTCCCTCCTGGCTGTACATTCACTTAGATATTTATTTGCTGTCACTTCTTGTGTTTCTGCCTTGACATATTCAAAACTGAACTCTTAACCCCCCATCCCCCAAAAGCTTTGTGTCTTCCATATCTTATCCACCTTGGTTAATGGCGGCATCATCTTTCTAGTTGCTGAAGCCAAAAACATTGGTTTTGTGCTGTTCTCTTCTATTTATCCCACACCTCCATCTAATCTGTAAGCATTTACTTTGGCTTTGGCGTTAAGATACTATGATAAACAGACCTCTTCTTTTTTTTTTTTTTTNTTTTTTTTTTTTTTTTTTAAAGATTTTATTTATTTATTAGAGTGCACAAGCAGGGTGAAGAGCTGAGGGAGAAGCAGACTCCCTGTCAAGCAAGGAGCCCAATGCAGGGCTTGATCCCAGGACTCCAGGATCATGACCTGAGCCAAAGGCAGATGCTTAACCGATTGAACCACCCAGGTGCCCCTAAACAGACCTTTTTTTNTTTTTTTAAGGATTTTATTTATTTATTTGACAGAGAGAGACAGCAAGAGAGGGAACACAAGCAGGGGGAGTGTGAGAGGGAGAAGCAGGCTCCCAGCAGAGCAGGGAGCCCGATGCGGGGCTCGATCCCAGGACCCTAGGATCACGACCTGAGCCAAAGGCAGATGCTTAACGGCTGAGCCACCCAGGCACCCCTAAACAGACCTATTCTTATTACCTCCACTGTTACTGCTTCTTCCAAGCCACCATCATTTCAGTTGTATTTAGAGCAGTAACTTCCTAACTGCACCTCTCATGCTCCCTCCCCTTCAGTGTGTTCTTAACATAGCAACAAGAGTGGAACTTCCAAAAATGCAAGTTATATCAACTTGTCGCTCAAACCTTCCGGTGGCTTCCTAACCCCCGCATAGTTAAAGCCAGAGTCTCTAAAACAGTATACAAGACACTATATTTCATTGCGTCTCTGACCAAACCCCCACTACCCTTCCCTCACTTACCCAGCCTCAGAGTCTGCATGCTTGCTGTTCCCTTTGCCTGGATGGTTTTCCCCATAATCCACTTGCTCACTCCTTCACTACCCTCAGGTTTTTACTCTAATGTCATTGTTAGAGTGCCTTGACTCTGCTTTGATTGCCTTCCTGTTTTTTAATCATTTTATTTTGGAAAGTTTCAAACATACGCACAAATGTAGAGAGGACATAGCCATCATACTAACGTTATTTAAATTCTTAACATCCAATATGCAGGCCATGTTCACATGTCCCCAGTTGTCTTCAAAATGACTTTTTTTTTTTTTTTAAGATTTTATTTGGCAGAGAGAGATGCAGTGAGAGAGGGAACACAAGCAGAGGGAGAGGGAGAAGCAGGCTTCCTGCTGAGCAGGGAGCCTGACGTGGGGCTCGATCCCAGGACCCTGGGATCATGACCTGAGCCAAAGGCAGACGCTTAACAACAGAGCCACCCAGGCACCCCTCAAAATGACGTTTTATAGTTGGTTTGTTCCAGTCAGTGTCCAGACGTGGCCCATACACTGCCTTTGATTGATGGAACGACCCAAAATACATCTGCAACCTTTCCCTCCTCTCCCAGCATTCAGAATGCTGCTTCTCTGCCTTATTTTTCTCCATACCACTCATCACATTCTAATATATACTACATCTGCCTGGTCTTTTTAAAGTTACCTGTCTACCCCATTAAAATGTCAGGATCTTGAAGGCCAGGATTTTTATTTATATTGTTCATTTCTACTTCCTCCAAGCCTAACACATGGTAGATGCTCAGTAAATATTAGTTGAATAAGTGAACAAATGAACATGGGCATTTCACCTGGCCATTCCACAAAGAGCATATATCCCGGAGCATGTGAAATGAGACGCGAATTTCTGCTTCCCATGTACTAGAGGCTGTAGAGCGTTGTGGTTAAGAGCACAGACTTTGGAACCAGACCCCTTAAATTTAAATCCTGATTCTGTCATTTTCTAGCTTTGTATCACTAAATAAATTATCCCTCTGTATCTCAGTTTCCTCATTGATAACAGTGTATCAATAAGGTTATTAGGAGGCTCAAATCTCTTCGTACATGTTAAGCACTTAGAGCAGTGCCTGGCACATAGCTACGTGTTCAACCCATGTTAATATTATGTCTCAGTTACAATATCGTTCTCATGGAGTGAGCGTTACACTGTGCTAAATATGATTCTAGTGTTTCAAGAGTATTTTTTAGGGGCACCTGGGTGTCTCAGTCAGTTAAGAGTCCCACTCTTAATTTTGGCTCAGGTCATGATCTCAGGGTTGTGAGTTCGAGCCCCATGTGGGGTTCCGTGCTGGGTATAAAGCTTGCTTAAGATTCTCTCCCTGTCTCTCTTTGCCTCCTCTATCCCCCCCCCCAAAAAAAGTTAAATTTTAAGAAGACAGTGTTTTTTCATATAATATGCAAGTCACCTCCTTAATTTGGTAACAATTATTTTTTCCAACCCTAAATTAAAAACTGGGCATGTTGGGTTTACATAGACACTTTGGGTTCATTCTAAGAAGGTACCTTTAGAAACTTTCTAAAGGGTAAGGGCGCCTGGGTGGCTCAGTCGGTTAAGCATTATGGTCCCTTCAGCTCAGGTCATGATCCCAGGGTCCTGGTATTGAGCCCCACAACAGGTTCCCCGCTCAGCGGAGAGAGAAAGACTGCTTCTCCCTCTGCTTGCTCCCCCTGCTTGCTCCCCCTGCTTGTGTCTGTGTGTGTGCGCGCGCGCGCTCTCTCTCTGTCAAATAAGATTAAAAAAAAGAAAGAAACTTTCAAGTTTTTCTGTTGACATGGCATTAGGAATCATTGTATCTGGTATAACTTCATCATAGTCTTTTTTTGATTTTCTCTTTGCCTCCACCAAAGTAAGAACATAGCCCAAGATTCGGCTGTATGCCCTATACTATTTCTCTAAACTTTTTAATCTCTTTGGTGACCCTTAAAACACTTTCAACACTAAGTAATATCAAGAGTCTTTTGATCTTCTTAATTCCATTTATGCATTTCTTTTTTTCTTTTTTTTTTTTGGAAGATTTTATTTATTAAAGACAGCACGAGAGAGAGCAAGCACAAGCAGGGAGGAAGGGCAAAGGGAAAGGGAGAAGCAGGCTCCCCGCTGAGCAGGGATCCGACGTAGGACTTGATCCCAGGACCCTGGGATCATGACCCAAGCCGAAGGAAGACACTTAATGGACTGAGCCATCAGGCGCCCCATTAATGCATTTCTAACAGACTGATGTAACTTTCTTATTTAGATGCTTGCAACTCAGAATCCTTGCTACTATCAGCTGCATTTTTGTCTTCCATCCCTTACCTTTGATTCTCTCTGTGCATGGCTTTCATTTTAATAATCTCTCAGTGCAGACTGATTTTCTCCACGGTTGAAAAACATGGCAATCAGCAATCACCCATTATTCCCTGCTTCTAATTAAACTGGTGTAATTATCTAATTAGAAACAAACTTTGTTATAATAATAAGAAGTCCCTTGAATTTACATAGGGCTTTATAAAACACTTTTGTTTACACTGTTTTCCATAATTCTTAAAATAGACTTAAAAATATATATTCCTACCTCAATTTTGCTTACCCAGGGGTACCTGACTGTTCTCTGGGAAAGCCAGAACTTTGTTTTTCAACTTCACACTTCTTACCTTTTCCACTGTTCTGGGTGTCTTATATTGGAAAGTGCAAGCATAGCACAGTGAGTAAGAACGTAGAATCTGGAATCAGCCTGCCTAAGTTTGTTACTGGTTCTTCCACTGCCTAGCTGTGTGACCTTGGAGAATTGACTTTTCTGTGTCACTCAGCTTTTCCCCATCAGTAAAGTATGGGCAATAATAGTACCTGTTTCTTGGATTTGTTGTATTTTCTGGTTTATTCCATGCATATAAAGCATTTCAAACAGCACTTGGCACCTTAGTAAGTGCAGAATGGTGTGATGCAGACTACTGAATTTTTCAAAACAGATCTGTGCCTGGAAATTAGCAGTAAGTTAAAGAGATGGGGCTTGATTAGGCCTAGAAAAATGTAGAAATTTTTTTTTAGGATTTTATTTATTTGTTGGGGGCAGGGGAGAGAGAACACGTGCACATAGTCCCCTTTAAGCCCTAAGTCAGCTTGACCGGTTTGTCCCTGCACCTAAGATTCCCCACCCGTCTCTCAGACTGCTGCTCCTTGACATGACTGTCTTGCACTTGTTCTGTTTGTTTGTTTGAAAGATTTTATTTTTTAAGTAATCTCCGCTCAACTTGGGGCTCAGACTCACAACCCCAAGATTAAGAGTTTCATGCTCTTTGGACTGAGCCAGCTAGACGCCCCTTTTATGTTTTTAATGATATTCAGTTTCTTCTTTCCTGCCATTTGGTTTTGATGACCTAGTGGTGTTTGTGTATTTTAAACTATAACCCTCTTAAGTCAGAGACACTGTTAAGAACAACCAATTTTCTTTCCCAGGGAATTATATTTTATTAGGCTAACCTCAGATACTGGTTTGTAAAAAATGACTCCATTGTTTTTGTTAGTGTGTTACATACTTTTTTAAAAATCTAGGAATTTTGCCTCAGAGAATTTCAGAGTTGAGTGGGACTTCAAACATACACATGCTTTGCTTGATTACATAGTTTGGTTGCCATTGTGGTTGATGGAAATAAATGGAGGGTGTTTGGAGTGCCCTGAAGTTTGGAAATTGGTTGTGTGTGGTACATGGTTCTGTGTATCTGGGTAATGACTTAACTTCTTTGCTTGAAAAAAAAGAATGCCACTTGTGTTAAGGGTGTCAGTACTTTATTTTATTGTCCATTTTAACAAAGTACCACATATAATAAGAATCAGAGCATAGTTCAGGGAATAACCCTGGATTTGTTTCTTCAAATCTCTCCTTCATTGATCTATTGATCGTTATTCTTTTGTTTTCTCTGCAGACCTCAGCTGTTGAAGAATGCTCTGCAGAGGGCAGTAGAGAGAGGCCAGTTAGAACAAATAACTGGCAAAGGTGCTTCTGGGACATTCCAGGTTAGAGGCTGAAAAGGATTGTAGAGAAGTGGTTCTCAAAAAGTTTTGGTTTCAGGACCTCCTTATACTCTAAAAATTTTTTGAGGACCCCAAGAGGTTTTTTTTATGTGGGTTATACCTATCAATATTTACTGTATTAGAAATTAAAACTGAGGGAATTCCAAATATTCATTTAAAAAATTTTTTCACATTAGCATGAGTAATACATTTTTTTGTGAAAAATAACTATATTTGCCAAAACAAAAAAATTGAGAAGAAGGGGGTACTGTTTATTAAAAACTTGCAGAAGTCTTTAAAATCTTGCTTAAGAGAAGACAGCTGGTATCTGTTCAACACATTTTGGATTATATCTATGAAGAAAATTCACCACACATAGTAATTCAGTTAGAAAAGCGTGGAATATTTTAAGATAATTTTCAAATAGTTGTGGATACTATGATACCATACCAAAACGCAACAGGTGATAATTTAAAAAAAATTTTTTTTTATTTATTTAATAGAGCTGTTGAGCATGTCGAGGGACAGAGGGGGAGAGACAGGGACAAGCAGACCCCGCACTGAGTGCAGAGCCCGACCCAGGGCTCAGTCTCACCACCCTGAGATCATGACCTGAGCCGAAACCAAGAGTCAGAACAAATGATAATTTTTTAAATAGCTTTATTGAAGTATGGTTTATATATCATAAAATACATTCATTTTAAGTTACCATTTATAATTCTATGATTTTTAATAAATTTGCAGAGTTGTACAGCCACCACCACAGTCCAGTTTTAGAACATTTCATCACCCAAAAAAATCTCTTGTGCCTATTTGTAGTCTCTCCCCAGTCTCATCCTCAGCCAACCTACTAGCTGATTTTCTCTTTATGTAGATTTGCCTTTTCTACACTTTCCATAGAGATAAAGTCATATAGTACGTGGTCTTTTGTGTCTGGCTTCTTTCACTTAGCACACTGCTGTTTGAGCCTTGTCCATGTTGCGACATGAATCAGTGCTTTCATTCCTTTGTATTGCCACATGGTATCACATTATGTGAATCTACCACTTCCTGTTTATTCACAAGTTGATAAAAATTGAGGTTATTTCCACTTTTTTTACTCTTATGAATAACATTGCCTGTGAACATTTACATTCAAATCTTGGTGCAGACACATGTTTTTATTTCACATACATAACTAGGAGTGTGGACTTGCTGGACTATATGGTAAATTTATGTTGTAAGGAACTACCAGAGTGGCTGCATCATTTTACATTCCCACCAGCAAAGTGTAAGGGTTCTAGTTTCTCCATATCTTTGCAAACTCATGTTACTGTCTTTTTAAAATTCTAGCCATACTGGTGGATATAGAGTGCTGTTTCATTGTGGTTTGGGTTGGCATTTCCCTAATGATTGCTGATGTTGACCATCTTTTCATGTGCTTAATGGACATTTGCTTATCTTTTCTGGTAAAATCTAATTCCTTCTCCTGTTTTTAAAGTTGGGTTATTTGTCTTATTGAGATATAAAAGTTATGCAACTAGATACAAGTTCCTCACTGGATACATGATTTGTAAATATTTTCTCTTAATCTGTGGTCAGTGCTTTCGCTTGCTTAATGGTATCTTTTGAAATGTGAAAGTATTTAATTTTGATGAAAGCCAGTTTATCATTTTTCTAAAATTGCTTCTGCTGTTGGTGTTGTAGCTAACAAATCATCACCTAACGTATCACCAGATTGACTTCTGTGGGTTTTTTTTAATAGTCAGCTCTTATATTTAGGTCTATCCATTTTGAGTTTTGTTTGTAGTATGAGGTAAGGATATCAATATTTATTTTCTTGCATGTGGCTATCCAATTGTCCTAACGCTATTTATTGAAAAGACTGTCCTTTGCCCACTGAATTGCCTTGGCACCTTTATAAAAAAACAATTGATGGGGCGCCTGGGTGGCACAGCGGTTAAGCGTCTGCCTTCGGCTCAGGGTGTAATCCCGGCACTATGGGATCGAGCCCCACATCAGGCTCCTCTGCTATGAGCCTGCTTCTTCCTCTCCCACTCCCCCTGCTTGTGTTCCCTCTCTCACTGGCTGTCTCTATCTCTGTCGAATAAATAAATAAAATCTTTAAAAAAAATTGACTATAAATGTTAAGGGTTTATTTCTGGACTCTGAATTTTGTTCCATTGATCTATATGCGAATTCTTTTTTTTTAAGATTTTATTTATTTATTTGAAAGAGAGAGAGTGGGGGCGCCTGGGTGGCACAGCGGTTAAGCGTCTGCCTTCGGCTCAGGGCGTGATCCCGGCGTTGTGGGATCGAGCCCCACATCAGGCTCCTCCACTATGAGCCTGCTTCTTCCTCTCCCACTCCCCCTGCTTGTGTTCCCTCTCTCGCTGGCTGTCTCTATCTCTGTCAAATAAATAAATCTTTTAAAAAAAAAAAAAAAAGAGAGAGAGTGAGCAAGAAAGAGATTATGAGCAGGGGGAGGGGGAGAACCGGACTCCCCTGCTGTGCAGGGAGCCCGATGTGGGACTCGATCCCAGGGCCCTGGGATCATGACCTGAGCTGAAGGCAGTCGCTTAACCGACTGAGCCACCCAGGCATCCCTGTATGTGAATTCTTATGCCAGAATCACACTGTCTTGATGACTATAGCTTTGAAAACTTTGCAGTAAGTTTTGAAACTGGGAAATGTTAAAATGTAGGTTAAAAAAAAAGTTTTGATTATTATGGCTCTTGTGCATTTCCATATGAATTTTAGAATCCATTTGTCAGTTTTCACAGAAAAGCCAGCTAGGATTTTGGTAGAGATTGCATTGAACCTATATATCAATTGGAAGAATCTTTATCTTTATAATGTTGACTTTTCCAGTTCATGAACACTATCTTTTTATTTAGATCTTTAACTTTTCTCAGCGGCATTTTGTAGTTTTCAGTATAAAGTTAAGTCTTAGCATTTCTTTCATTAAGTTTATTCCTAAGTATTCTTTTTCTGTTATTGTGAATGGAAATATTTTCATTTTTAGATGTTGCTAGCCTACAAAAATACAATTGATTTGTCTGTTGATTTTATACAATTGATTTGTCTGTTGATTTTATATTGATTCAACTTTGCTGAACTAGTTCTAGTAGTCTTTTTGTAGGCTCCTTAGGATTTTTTGTGGCTTCCCTAGGATTTTCTACATAGAGTCATATCGTTTGCAGATAAAGACCATTTTACTTCTACCTTTCCAGTCTATATGTTTTATTTTGCCTTTTTCTTGCCTAATTGCACTGTTTAGAACCTCCAGTACAGTGATGAGAGCAGACATCCTCATCTTGTTCCCCATCTTAAAAGGAAGACATCAAGTCTTCCCCTGTTAAGTTAGCTGTAGGTTTTTCATAGATGCTTCTTATCAGGTTAAGAAAATATTTTCCTCTATTACTTGTTTGTTGGGAGTTTTTATTATGAACCAGCTGTTGGGTTTGTCAGATGATTTTTCTATGTCTCTTGAGATGATCGTGTGGTTTTTGTCCTTTATTTTGTTAATATCGTGTATTACATTAACTGATTTTGTGGTAATTCCTTAAAGGTTAGTTGCCATGTAGAACCTGAGACCACATCAGTGAACTTTTTGTATTCTTGCCTTAAAATCTTTTCGTCTTGAACTTTTGAGTGGATCTTCTAACCATGTGTAATTTTATAACATGGTCATTTGAAAAACAGTGGTTCACTGAACTATGCAGGTTATTAAACTATTGTTACATTTCATCAAACAATAACAAAAGTAACATTATATCACCCGCTGACCTCATCAGAACAATATTTAAGGACTAGGAAATTACCAGGCTCACCATGGTGTAAATACAGGTGTTCCATGATTTTAATTTTTTCTTTAAAAATTGCTTTTTGTGCCTGATAACAAATACTGTTATCAAGGGAGAGGTTTATTTAATACATTTAAGAGAATGTCTACCAGATGCTCAAATCCTAAATAACTATAGTTTAGCTATTAGTTGTTTTGTCAAGTAAAAGAGGGTGTTCCATGAATAATGTAGTTAGTTCAGCTCAGAACTCAATCACTGGGGGTGCTTTTCCTTGAGACCACCATCATACCTCCGTATGCAGCTGACATGCTCTGTGTGTTTTCCCATCGCATCCCATAAAGTATCAACAAGACATGCACTGGGGTTGAGATTTAATAAAATAATTTTTGCTACTTCATCAAGGTCATTCCTAAGTAAAATCGACTTTTTTTTTTTTTTTTTTTTTACCCACAAGTGCATAGCAATAAAGAATACAGTAACTGTTGGTACATTTTTGTGTCTCCTCCTTGATTTACGGTAGGGTGGCAACAGTTTAACCCACCATTGTTTTTCTACCATCAGTGCAAATGTCACCACAGTGATGAAGGCACATCACATCTTAGTATTATTATGAAAATAGTTTTGAACTTGCAGATCCTCTGAAAGAGTCTCAGGAACCCCAGAGGGTTTGTAGACCACTCTCGGAGAATCTCTGCTGTAGACCATAACCTGAGTTTGTCCTTTTACCCTTTTGCTTCATGGTGCTGATCTTTGTTCCCCATCCTTTTGTCCTTGGAATATGCTGTGTAATTTTCTCTTGTATGATACCCTCAATATTTATTAAGCTTTTACTTTGCTATTTTCCTTACAGGATTAAAAAGGTTATTATTTTTATAACTACTGCATTCAGATTGAGACAAAGGAAGTATTCTCAAAAGTATCTTATTTATTGGGGCATGACAAGTTAACGTGCTTATTGTGGTAGAGCGGTTACTCTGTTTGAGTTAGGGTAGCTCTCGCTGTTTTAGATTGGATGGAGGGGTAAATGGAAAGAGGGAATATCCATAGGAGGGTTGGGACTCCTCAGTTAGATTGAATACCTGATGAGTGGGAAGAGAAAGTCCCTAACCTGACAATTTATTGTAAAACATATCTGTGCTAATGCAGGAACTCCGACCCACCTGGTGCAGAGGAGTCTTGTCTTGACCTGCTTTGGGAGAGTGTTGTCTTGATGCTTTTCTCTTCCTCCTTGGAAAACAGCTGAAGAAATCAGGGGAGAAACCCCTGCTTGGTGGAAGCCTGATGGAATATGCAATCTTGTCTGCCATTGCTGCCATGAATGAGCCGAAGACCTGCTCCACCACTGCTCTGAAGAAGTATGTCCTGGAGAACCACCCAGGGACCAATTCTAACTATCAAAGTAAGAGGAAGAGTTGTGTGCATTTACTGGGATCAGGGGAATTATCTTGTTAAAAGTTTTACAGCTCCTGCTGTTAATGACAAAACATTAAGTACCGATTGTGAAAGCCAAGAGGGAACAACAGCTTTACAAATTTATTGTTTACAAAAAGAAAAGAAAATGATCAAGGCTTATCCTTAATTTACAATGTCAATTGAAGATTAGGATTTGATTTTACTTTGCTGAAAAGGTTTTTCTCATATTTGTTTTTATTGTAATTTACATAAATCCTTGGTTCAGAACACCTCTCAAGTATAGTATCTTTTTTGCCTTTCTGAATGATTTACTAAAACATCTAATTTCACCTTGAAACCAAGCCAGTGTTTTAAAATATGGCTTATGTTACTTCTCATTGCCTTAGGCCCTAAAACAGAAAATACTTTTTTTCAGTAAAGTGTATTTACCCTGTAAGGTGGAGATTGGAGATTAAAAGCCTTACCCTAACAGTACTATCACATACAGATTAGTGAGTCTCNAAAACAGAAAATACTTTTTTTCAGTAAAGTGTATTTACCCTGTAAGGTGGAGATTGGAGATTAAAAGCCTTATCCTAACAGTACTATCACATACAGATTAGTGAGTCTCTCAGCTCCTCTGCTGGGAGCCTGCTTCTTCCTCTCCCTCTCCCCCTGCTTGTGTTCCCTCTCTCGCTGGCTGTCTCTGTCTCTGTCTCTGTCGAATAAATAAATAAAATCTTAAAAAAAAAAAAATAGATTAGTGAGTCTGGGTATTTTCTCAGTGAACTACTAGAATAGGCATAGTGGTATAGGGTAAGGAAAGTAGAAAATAAGTAACAAATGGAAACTAGACTGTATTAATTAAAAGTAATTTTGAAGTCTTAATAGTGACTTTTAGCATATATGCAGTATGAATTTTTTAATGTTATGGAAGAATGCTTTCTGGTCATTTTTTTCATACATTCCTTTGAGAACTGCTGTGTGTGACTTTTTTTTTTTTTTTTTTTTAATCTTTCCTTCCTTCCTTAAGATGTGTACTGTGTTTACTGTGTATACTGACCCTTACAGACCATTTCATGATTTTCCCTTTTGGTCAAGTATTAGAAGAGAAGATGAAGTTGGTTATTAACCATTTCAGTTTCACTGATATTGCAGCCATTTTTTGGACACTGAATCACTGTAAAATGTAGTTTTGATGGGTCTTTGTATGAAAGATGAGAATTGGTAAGGCCTTTAGAAGCCATGGTATTGTTCTATTGTTTGTTGATCTTTATCGCTGTTCTCCTAGATGATTTTCCTAGTACAAATGGTATTCAGTGGATGTTTGAATGGAGATGAGACGTTTAGTTTTAAGTTGGCTGTTAATCATTTTTGTGCCACTGTAGGGCATGTCACTACCCTGGGTTCCTGTTCTCCTTCCTTTGAAATGAGGAACTTGACTTAAGGTCTCTAAAGTCTCTTGCTGTGACAATTTAACCTTTTCAACTTTATGGGCACTTAATTAATTGTTAAGTGAATTATTAAACCCTTTGACCACAAAGAATTCCCTTAGCACATGTCAACATATCTGTGACAGGACAGTAGATTGATGTATAACTGATTGTAGTTGAGGGAATTATCAAATTGAATAAACTTTCTTCATTTCTAAATTTTTTATTCAGTGCATTTGCTGAAGAAAACTCTGCAGAAATGTGAAAAGAATGGGTGGATGGAACAGATCTCTGGTAAAGGATTCAGTGGCACCTTCCAGCTCTGTTTTCCCTATTATCCCAGGTAAGCAGCTAGCCCATAATGTGAAGTAAAATCTTATTCTAGGTTACAGGCTTGGTCTTAATTTATTAACTTACTATTGTTCTACTTGAAAATAAAGACTACTTAAGGCAATATCGATTTGGGGGGGGGTTAAGGTTTACTTATTTATTTATTTTAGAGCATGAGCAGGAGGGGGAGAGGGAGAGAGAATCTCAAGCAGACTCCCACACTGAGCATGGAGCCCGACTCAGGGCTCAATCTCATGATCCCTGAGATCGTGACCTGAGCCAGAGCCAAGTGTTGGATGCTTAACTGACTGAGCCACCTCAGGTGCCCCTACCTAAGGCAGTATTGTTTTAGAGTAAAAGCTTTTCACGTAAGAATGGGGGGATGTTGGTATCCTGCCAGAGCTATTGTTTCTTTGAGGTCCTTGGCCATTTTTATGTTCATTTGTTCTTTATTAAGTAAATGGTAATGACAAGAAGATTATTAGAGGATTAGGTATGTTTTAATTGTCCATCATTTGGGGCACCTGGTGGCTCAGTCCGTTGGGCATCTGCCTTCCCCTCAGGTTATGATCTCAGGGTCCTGGGATCCTGCCCTACCTCTGGCTCCCCGCTCAGCGGAGTCTGTTTCTTCCTCTCCATCTGCCTCTCCCCCTGCTCATGCTTTCTCTTACTCTCACTCTCTCTTTCTTTCTCAAATAAATAAATAATCTTTTAAAAAATTGTCCATCATTCAAGGAGGGAGAGCATTGGCTGCTTCCAAGAATCCTAATTTGCCTTCTCCATACTACAGAGACAGGGCCATTTCCTTGAAAATCTCTTTTATCTACATTTATTACTGCACTAAAAAATATATTGAGCACCTCCTATGGGCCAAGCATTGTCCTGTGCACCCATGCGATGGCCTTCTTATACTTTCATTTCTAGTAAAGTGCCATGACATGTACCAGTGAAACCCTGTTTTAGCAAGAATATTGTGTAGTTGCTTCTATTGTACCTTGTTCACAAGCCTAGGTAGGTGTTACTTGGTTGGTTGGATGTTATTTGAGTTTTTCAAACATTAAATTTAATTCTTAAAGTTGAGCACATAAAATACTGTAAGGAATTATTAATCAATGGGATCAATATTTCTATCAGTAAGAGCAAAGAAAATTAGAAAATCCTTGCTGAATTTCTCCAAAACTTTGAAGAGATTCAGCCTTTATATCATTTTGAGGTCTTTGTTTTTGAGGTCTTATATTATTTTGAGGGCAAAAAATGTATACTGCTGTGCAAACTGTTTGCTGCCTTATGGACAATTTACTGCTGTATATTCAGTGGCTAATACAGTAGTGCTGGGCACATCAGGAGCTTAAATAATTGTTTACTAAGTCAATGATTAAGAATCAATTTTATTAAATGGCAGGAGGAAGGGAATGAGGTATGGTCTGGGACTTCTACAGATTTGTTTTAACTTTGTGTGTTCAGAATAGGTTAAACTGTAAGTGATACTTGTAACATGGCATTTGGAAGGGCAGGAAGAAGTGGAATGTCCGGGAAAGAACACCTAGGTTCACATTTCTCCCTTGTCTTGTGTGGGACTTCTCTTTGACCTAATTTTACCTAATTTTTCTTTCCTTTTCTCTTTTCATAGCCCAGGAGTTCTGTTTCCAAAGAAAGAGCTTGATGATTCAAGAGATGAGGATGAAGAGGAGGATGACTCCTCAGAAGACGACTCTGATGATGAAGAGCCCCCACCTAAGAGGAGGTGTGGACTTGCGCGAGGCCCTTCTGCCTGAGCGCGAGGAATGGCAGGAGTAGTCATAGCGACTTCACAGATCAGGAGCCCTCTCAGAAAGTTCTTTGTGTAACATTTGAACTTATCTTCTTAAAAATTCAGGGGCTTTGAACTTAGGAAGCCCCGTGAATATGTAATTTACCATTTGGTCAAATATGTATATCCATAGTTTGTTGGTTATTCAAAGAAAAATAATCCCCTATTTTCTTAGTAAAAGCATCCATGAATTGGTTGAATTTTATACAGTTTTAGTAAAGGCTGTAGTTTAAAAATAATCACATTCCTATCCTTTACATAGGTGACTTTTATCTTTGCTCTATCTTTTGTGGCACAGTAGCTGCTCACCCTGGCAAAGTGAATCTCTCAAGTACTAAGTGACGGCCTTTGCTCTTTGGTTCTCACAGGTTGCAGAAGAAAACCCCAGCGAAGTCATCCGTGAAGGCTGCATCCGTGAAGCAGAGAGGATCCAAGCCTGCACCTAAAGTCCCAGCTGCCCAGCGGGGGAAAGCTAGGCCCCTACCCAAGAAAGCCCCTCCCAAGGCCAAAACTCCTGCCAAGAAAGCCAGACCCTCATCCTCAGTCATCAAGAAACCTAGTGGTGGCTCTTCAAAGAAGCCTGCAGCCAGTGTGAGAAAGGAAGTGAAATTGCCTGGCAAGGGCAAATCCAACATGAAGAAATCTTTCAAAGCAAAAAAGTAAATTTTATAGGGAAAAAAAGGGTATCATGATAAAATTCAGAATCTTATTTTCTAAGGTCAGTGTGCATTTGTTTTAGTTTTGATGCTTTTAAAATTACATTTTTTTTCCTCCCCTATGAACATTATGGGGAGGGAATATAAATAAACCAATTTAGGCATTTGTTAGCTTTAGGTGCTGTTCTTGGTGCCTGCCCCTTCCCTCAGTCATTTTAATTTCTGCGATAACTCTGGATTTTCCTGAACTGTATAATCTACACTTGTCATTTTTTTCTCCCTCCACCCAACCCTCATTCTTTTTTTATGGTCAGCTTTGGCTTTTTTTTTTTTTTTCCCTCCTTCCAGCTTTATCTAAACAGTTGCAAAGATTTTTATATTTGTAGAAAGCATCAAGAATAGGATGCTGGTCGGGTGCTGGAAGTAAAAAAGAGGCAGTATATAGCACTGACTGAATTGTAAAGCCTTCTGCCTGGAGACTCCAGTTATAGCTATAATAATTAATCTTATTTATAAAACCACTCCACTAACCCTCTCTCTCCAATTACATAAATACAGAGACATCTTAGCTTTGGGAATAAGCCAAAAAACATTATGATTTCATTAGGTACTGAAGACCTGTGACTCCTTTGGGCCACTTTCACAATGGTAAATTTACAGGTATTTTTCACCGGCCCAGGGCATTGCATTCCCTCAACCACAAGCACAGATTCCCTCCACCACTTGATTTTTGACTGAAGGGGAAATACAGGAATATATTGAATTTGTGATTTCTGGTGTCACCTGTGTTAACCAAAAACCAAAACATATAAAATCTTCTTGATCAAATGTTTAAATATATTTTTTTTAGTATTTGGAGCATGAGTTGTCATTTCCAGTTTGCCTTTTCTATAAGGAAACGTTGGAGAGTTACATCATTGATAATGTAGAAATGTTAAGTGGAAAAACATACAATTTGCTAAAATAAACTAAATTCCAGATTCATCTGTGGGTTTTTTTCCCCTCCTTTCTTTCCACAGCACTTTTGATATCAAGCAAGTAGCTTCCTTTTTGAGATATTTAAAAAAAAAAAAAAGAAAAAAATAACAAATGAAGCCCGACTACCTAACCAACCCTTCCTCATTTGTATTTGTTTTAGTATCGTGCAGTTGTGTTCAATAGTACTTAGCTTTCTACTTGGGAAATACTGATTTCCGGTTATCATTTACCTTCCCTGTGGCACTTGACATTTTAATTGTCTTAAACTTTTTGGTGTACACCTTCTGGCCCCTTTGAGTGCTGCCAGAGGCACAAGATACTTATTTCATTCATTCCACTTGCATTGTTTCCTGGGATCTCATCTGCAGCCTAGCGTGTGGCTGGGAAATGGACTGGAGAAGATTGGCTTGAAGTAGATCCATAATCATGTGTGATCCCATCATGAGCTCATTGGAATTTGTGTTGCATGTAAGGCAATCTTTCCTGTTGTAAATCTTCCTTTTTTTATGTACATATATTTTGAAAAATATGAATAAACATAAAATTTTAAAGCTGCTGAACTGTAGCTTATATTTACAAATTTCTAGTATATCCTTAGAAGTAGCTAAGTTGCATTCACTTAAGTCTTTTCTACTCCTTGGAATACCTGCCATCCATTTTCCTCTTTTTATTTTTTTTTTAACTTAAAAAAATTTTTTTCAAGATTTTATTTTTGAGTAATCTTTATACCCAGCGTGGGGCTTGAACTCACAACCCTGAGATCGAGTCGCCTGCTCTGCTGACTGTACTAGCAGCATGCCCCCATCTTCCTTTCTAAATACAAGCACCAGTTTATTTGCTTTGAATTCTTTATATGGATGGTAAATGATGTTTCTAGATATATTGAACCTGTATTTAATGAGTAAGAGGCTTAAAAAAAAATCATTTTGCGTTTTACTAAGATTCTTGTCTTCAAGATCGTAGATTCCGGTTTTCTGTGTTTAATGTTCACGTATATTCTTGAGTTAAAAAATACAGCACTGCTGAAGGATTGGTAAACCCTACAGACCGAATTCTGTTTTCTGTTACGATTTTTGGCTGATAATAATTTCTTAGTATGGGCGTTGGGTACCTCTGCTAGGAATTCTCTACTGGGGTCAAAAGTTAGAGGACTTTGGTTGGTTTCTTTGTGTTACAGTACCGCTTTTGAAAAGATACCCTGAATCACCTGGTGGCTGTTGTACATCAGGTGCTCCAGCATCGGGTAAGACGTTTAGACTAGATCATCCGAGATCCTTTCGAACTCTGACATTGTGTTAGCTTCACGAAGTTCAGGTAAGGACGAGAGGGTCACTGCACTCTTCAGTGAAAATCCCCATCATCAGAGACATGCACCTTACTTATGTTGAGGTAAAGGAATGTTTGGGTTTTTCTCCCTTCCAGGTATCCTAAAGGAGCAGAACACATAAATTTTACTTCCAAGTTACAGAAAGGAAGACAGCAAACTCAAAAGGTAATCCCAGCAATTTCTGGCATGGATCAGTGGCTTCTGTTTTCTCTGTTAGTGACTTACTGAGCTCAATTACAGTGTTTCATGTATCCTTAAACCACCTACAAACTAGCTTTGGTAAATGAATCTCAGAAAGTACTGGGAGAGAGATTGTCAGCTTCTTAACCTACAAAATGAGAAAGAAGAGCTACCATCGCACAAAAAAAAGTGGAGACCTTTTCTTAGTAAAATAAAAGCATTCAATACAGATTCTAACCATCCCCACGGACTTAATTAAAGGAAGCCTGGTCCAATATAAATCTTAGGAAACAGATGTATATTTTAATCACATCTATTGGGTATGATTAACCAGAAAATTACATGAAAACAAGAGCTAGGTAATATGCCAATACCTTTAACATTTTTTCCATCATTCCTGCATTACAAAAGTTTGTCAGCCCTAGTCTAGGTTTGCTAACCGATTTTTGTATGAAATTCTTCTTGCTCAGACTGTCATAACTCTTGCCATCCTGAGGGCTCAGGAGAAAGAGGTGAAGCCAGCCATATGCATGAATTGCTGTATTTAGCCAATTAAGAAAAACTTGAAAAATTTAGGATTGTTGAGATTTCTCATCTTTGAAACCTGCAAAATCATATTAATTTCTCTTTGGGTTAAGCAAAAATTCTAATTTTGTCCATGACAAGAAATTCTGTTCTTAATTGGAAAAAAAGATCATTATTAAGCGGTTCCCTCAGAGGTTCTGGTGGATGGGACTTCCCAGTATGCAGTTTGTTTTGCATTTTCGTGGTAGAACAGATGGCCACTCAGTTCTGCAGAGCTGAAGCCAAAGGACCAGAACTGTTCATTTAATCCTGGCAACCCTATGAGATGGTAATTATGTATTATCCCCACTTTACAGAAGAGAAAATTAAGGCACAGACTGTGGTTCAGAAACTTGCCCCAGGTCATAGTAAATGGCAAAGCCAGAATTAAAGCCAGGCTCCCTGAATGCAGAGCCACGTCTAGCTGCTCTGCTCTGTTGTCTCCCGTCGGCAATTCTTCAGGCTTCTGAATTCTCCTCTTACCCTGCAGCCCAGTGGACCCTGTGTTCTGTTCATGGCAGACAAAGGACTTAAGAGTAGAGAGGATTTAGAAATGCGATGAAATGTATGAAGTTTGCTTCTAGAATTTGCTTAAGTTTGATAAGAACTATTACAATTAGATCTCAGATTCCTGGGGAATGTTGTCTATGCCTCCCCTGAGTTTTTTTTGGACACTGTACAAGTACTTGGTCATTCTCAAATCCTAGCTTTGGGACACATTCTGGTTTCCTCACAGTTGACTTGCTACAGGCAAGTTCTTGCAGTTCAAAGGACACTGACACTTGTGAAAGCTCTTTCTCTAGGAGCCACAGCTTCTTTCAGAACTTTGACATTGCCAAGTAAGCCGCTCTCCCCCTCTTTATAAACCATAACTGTATACTTCAGAAGGGCCTACCAAGAGCAGTGCTAGAAGGGGCATTGTCTGACAACTGAATCTCGCGGGCAGGATATCTGCTTAGTAATCATGAGCTGGAATGTTAGTAATCCTTTCTTTAATACTCATGATTCTGATAGAAACATTAGTCACCTGGTCTCCCCTGCTATCGTTGTTTGCCCCCAGTACCCACAGATCTCTTCCCTAAACCCAGAGAGTTACACAGCATCCTTGCTCATCCATTTTACTGTTTAAGAACTTTTGCTCTGGGGGCGTATGGGTGGCTCAGTCATTAAGTGTCTGCCTTCGGCTCAGGACGTGATCCTGGCGTTATGGGATCGAGCCCCACATCAGGCTCCTCCACTGGGAGCCTGCTTCTTCCTTTCCCACTCCCCCCTGCTTGTGTTCCCTCTCTCTCTGGCTGTCTCTCTCTCTGTCAAATAAATAAATAAAATCTTAAAAAAAAAAAACACACACACTTTTGCTCTGATGACATTCTTCTCACGTCAGACCTAAATCCCTTACGCTGCTCATTTGTGTAACTGAGCTTTGCTGGTGGAGTGTAAAAAAGAAGAGGTTTTTGTCATTTCCACACTGAAATAGACTCCTGACTAGAGTTCATTGCTCAGGCCACTATCCTAGCATCCGTAGCTGTGGCCCTTGGAGGCTGTGTCACTTACCAGCTGTGGGGCCTTGGCCAAGAAGCCTCATCTCCCTGAGCTTTCATTTCCTTGTGTGTAAAAGAAAGGTGTTCGGGGCGCCTGGGTGGCTCAGTCATTGAAGTGTCTGCTTTCAGCTTGGGTCGTGATCTCAGGGTCCCGGGATCAAGACCCGTATCAGACTGCTCAGTGGGGAGTCCGCTTCTCCCTATCACTCTCCCTCTGTGCACGTGCTCTCTCTCTCTCAAATTAAATCTTTAAAAAAAAAAAAAAAAAAAAGGTGTTCGAATCCACAGTTCTTGTTTAGTTTAGAATAACCACCCGAAGGTAGTGTGAGATAATCAAGTGTCAAAGAACTGAACCATGTTCACTACACTAAGGTTACTAAGGCATTTTAGAATTTTAGGAAAGACATTTTTTTTTTAAATAAATGAGCTAGAATATCTAGCTCACGAGTTGGGTCTTGTTTAAATTACTATTCACTGTAGTTTCCTATTGCTAGGCACTGCACACTATCTCAACTCCTCACAAATATATTCTCAAAGATGTGTAATATGAAACCCCAATTTGCAGAAGCAAATAAGTTTAGCTAATTTTCCCCAGATTAAATGTGTAGTAAGTGATGGAGTTAGACATGAACCCAGGCTTGGTAGACCTGATGCCCAATTAGCTCTTCTCCACACCGTCCTTTGTGGTTTTAGACCCTTGATAGTTCAGGGAGCAAAACCTCCGGCCGTAAGTTACAACAGGATCATGCCATAAGATTAATGGGCAGTGCTTAGCAGATTTTGAAATTAGGTTTTTAAACTGCTAGGAGCTTATTAAAAGATGAGTAAGAAAAGAGGAATCGGTCATAACTTTGAGTTTCAAATGCCAGGGAGCAGGAGAAAAGAGCAGCCACGTGATCAAGAGCTAGGAGTGCCCTCTAAGCTGGGGTCACCAGAGGCCTAGGCAGCCATCAGCTGTCATCTGGGTCAAATCTAGGGCCTTAGCTGGCTGTGGGTGAAGAGAGGCTCAAAGAAAACTGCCTGCTCCATGCGCAATTTTTAAGTTTTATTTACATAATCTATACACCCATCACGGGGCTCAAACTCACGACCAGAAGTCAAAGTCACATGCTCCTCCCATCTGAGCCTTCCGGGGACCCCAATTTTTTTAAGCTCCATTGAATACTATTACCAGCTGATGTTTTTCAACATAGTCATTACTTTACGTAGTATTTGGTATTACCTGCCTTTCTTTACTTTCCAAAACGTATCCTGGACTCCTCTATTTTATCTCTTTGGCAACAGTCTCTAACAAGTGTTTCTGGAGAAAGGTCCTTTTCAGACCTATAGTTTTCAGTTGGGAAAGTACTAGGAACCATTCCTTGTTCCCCTGCTCAAATAGGGTACAGGTGGCAAGATAAAGTGCCTATTTCTAGGGCACCTGTTTTATTCCACAGTATTGGGAGGGATGCCATTGTATTAATGGTAATATTGAAACAGAAGAAAGTGCAAAATCCACAATAGTTCATAAGATAAAACAAGATTCCTAGAAATAACGCAGCAGCAGCACTTTGGGCTTTCACAGGTGGTCCTCAGGGGGAGTGCCCATTCCCTCTCCTCCAGAAGCAGAAACGCTGCCCGAACCGTGACCCCCTGACAGGTGCCTACAGTCTGTGTCCCATTTGGAACTAACAGTGCAACCTCAGGCAAGGCACTTAACTGCCTGGTTCCCAACTGGAAAAGTGATCCCATTTCTCTGGTCCCGTAAGTTCCACACTGCCAAACCAGAATACATGGCAAGAGGAATCTGGCCACGTAGTGTTGTGGTCCCCCACTTTTTGAATGGGTGAAAAGGAATCTTATTTTAATCAGTATTAAGGAGACTCGGGCTGCTGTGAGAAAGACAACCCAGCAGCTTGTCTCACAGTTTTGTCCTCTGGAAGTCCAGGATGAAGGTGTCAACAGGGCTAATTCTTTCTGAGAGCCAAGGAAGATCTGTTCCAGTCACCTCTCCTCAGCTTATGGATGGCTCTCTTCCTATGTCCTCACCTCGTCTTCCCTCTCTTATGTGTCTGTGTCTGAATTTCCTCTTCTCATAGGGACCCACCCCCGTGATACTGGGTGGGTGCCCACCCTAATGACCTCATTTTAATTTACCGCTTTACAGACCCTTTCTTTGAGTCCCAGTCCCATTCTGAGGCACTCAGGGTTAGGACTTGAATGATGGGGGGTTAAGGGAGGGGATACAACCCATAACACATCTCTGGGTTTGGGGGTGGTTTTTATTTGTTTTTTGTTTGTTTTTTCTGTTGTTTCATCTGTGTTCTAGGTCACTTTGGGAGGGTGCAATATTGAGGGTAATTTGCGGGGACAGCCATTAGGACCCACCTTAGAGAACGGAATTAATGGTGCTGGAGGTTGAAAGTAACTATCAATGTGGGGCGGTGTGACTGAGCAAACAGATGGGAGCTTGTGCTGTGAAAACCAAATGTGGAGAAGCTGCTGGGCCCAGACCTGTTGCAGGCTCACCACCTCAGTGATCAGATTTGAAATGAGGTGATGTTTCTTCCCACTCACATTCGTCAGCTGGCAACTCCAGTACAAGATTCTGGGATTTTAGAGAAAAAGGGGAGATTGTGAGAGCAAGCTCACACCTGTAGTTCAGTCAACGTCATTGACTCATCAGGAAATAACCAAGACCCGGCCATGCGCCCCAACGTGTTCAGGGCTCATGAACCCAAGCGCTCTGGCTTGCCTTTTTTGTCATTTCTTCCTCTGCTGAATATAGATCATTCCTTTGGGCTTCCTGCAAAAGTGAGTCATGAATCCAATGGTTGAAGTTCCACCCTGATGGCTCTGGGGAGCTGTGTTGTCATGAATGCAGGATTAGAGACATGGGGCGGATAAGGATGCAGCAGTGACTGGCTTATGCTGCTGTCCTGCGTGGAACTAGGCTGGCTTGCCCCGGGGATGGCTGACACCTGCCAATGTCTGTTTCCTTTGATGCAAACATCAGCTTTTACATCTCACGTACCTTTAGTAAGGCTGCGTGCACAGTAGAAGCTTGGAGTTTCTGTGCTTTTAGTGGAATTAGATCAACTGAATTTGGTAACCTGGGGGAATTGCTCAGATGAACAGCTACATCACTTTGATCCATAAATAAAAATGAAGGAATGAACTTCAAATGTATAAATTCATTTGGTTTTGAAATGCTATATCCCTGGGTAAGGATGAAGACCAATACAAAGGGGACCCTCAGTGGTCAGAAGCCAGTGAAACATATATATTTTGCACATTATCTTTCCAGATCTGTGGTGTTTTGTTGTAAATCTCAGTATCTCTGGGACCTAGCCCAGTGCCTGCTACTGAGACCTTGACCTGTCCCCTTATCCTGAGAAAGGTTTAGAAAGGACAATTCTCTTTCTGATTTGCCCATTTCATCATCTGATTTTAATTCCTTGGTCTTTTTTCATTTTGACCTGAAACGAATTCCTGTCCCTATTTTATTTTTTTAAAGATTTTTAAAATGTACTTCTCAGAGAGACAGAGAGAACATAAGCAGGGGGAGCGGCAGGCAGAGGGAGAAGCGGACTCCCCGCTGAGCAAGGAACCCGATGCGGGACTCCATCCCAGGACCCTGGGATCATGACCTGAGCCAAAGGCAGACATTTAACCCTATGAGCCACCCAGGTACCCCTCAAATAATCTTAAAAAAAAATTGCACATGCTTTTTTTGTTTTTTAAAGAAAGCTAGTAAGAATTAACCTTTATCTTTTGTGTACCCTGAGTTTCATAAATTGGGATTTTCAAAAAGCAGGAGCAGCTTGTAAACCATCTAGATCTTTCTCATCACTGGATTCAAGGCCATCGCATGGCTTCAGCGAAGGGTTTCCTAGAGCACTTGATACGTGGAACTCATTAAACACCTGCCAGAAACTCAAGGATAAAAGTGAAGTCTAACACCAGCTAGTATTAATCATGGAGTGTCTCACTTACTGTGGGTCAGGTACTGTGCCAAGCGCTTTGCGCACACAATTCCCTGGAATCCTGACGTGGCTGTGAGTCAGGTGTTGGTAACACTTACAGACGAGCCACTCAGGATTAAAGTGATTAAGGCGCTTGCTCAAGGTCCCACATCTAGTAAGACAACGTGCCCAAATTTGGGACCAAGCCTCTCGCCATTACACCCCAATGCCGCCTCTGGAATGGCATGCAGATGCTCTGGGAGACAATGCGCATGCCCAGTGGCTCAAACCAGCCTCCTCCCGGAAGTCACCTGAGGCCCTGAGCCCCAGACCTTGTTTCTCTGCTTCGCCCACCTCTGTCAGGGTGCTCCCCCACTGGCCCTGAGCCCACCTGTCTTTCTGAGGAGTGGCGCGCGTGCAATTTCGGGTGTTTTCTCTCTGCGGAACTCATGCTTCCCGTACACCAAAGGCTGGGCTGAATCGGGTTTCGTATGTATATTTTGGCACCTACAAGGTGGGTGGCCTGAGGGGAACAGAAGTGCTTTCCAGGTCAAAGCTGTAGCGGATCTGAACACCGGTTTGCCCCCATCTAAGTGGATTTCCGCGCGACCCAAAGGATAGGGTCATGTCCCCTGTGCAGGGACCAACATTCACGCTGAGCTGGGCAGACTCGGATCCTCATAGGAAACCGGCCCGGCGGGAAGAGGATGAGGGAGAGGATGCGCGATACCCACTCCCATCCGAGGCCGAGGGAAGGAAAGGTGGGACTGGAAGGAAAGGTCCGGGTGCCCCGGAGGCCTGGTCCTGAGCGCATTCACTCAGTCGTCGAGACGACAATCACTGAACGAACCAGGCTCGGTCCTGCGCACTGGGGATGGAGGCCCCTCCTGATCAGTGCCCGTGGCACTCTAGTAAGAGGAGTGGGGTGACCAGCGAGAGTCGCGAGGGCTCTGCAGGGGGTGGAGGAGTCACTGGTGGTCTGGGAAGGCTTCCCGGAGGAGCTGCTGGAGCCGCGGCTTGGAGGAGGAGGAGCTAGCCAGGGGGCAGGCGAGGAAGGTCTCCTCAAAGAGGGAACCGTCACCGAGGCCCTGTGCACTCAGGTTCATCAGCCGGAGACGAGAGGCCCGCGGTGGGCAGGAACTGCCCCTCAGGCCCTTTGAGGCGGAGCGCCGGGGCGCGAGCAGGCGGGGGCGGTGCCAGTGCCTCTTGCGGCCGCTGATTGGGCGGCGCGTCTAATCGGAGCCGCTCCGCGGGCGCCGATTGGTGGGCAAGGGCCGGGCGCCGCCGCCAGGTGATACCGGGTGCTGGTTCCCGCTGCCACGTGGGGGGCGCGCGGGCGGGGCGCG
>NC_048219.1:1467624-1481044 GCF_002007445.2 Ailuropoda melanoleuca | reverse complement strand
GGGGGGTGCAGCGCCGAGCTGCGGCGACGGGACTGGAGACGCGGCGGCCGCGGTGAGTGAGCGCGGGGGCAGGGGCCGGGGCTGGCGGATCGCCGCCGGGAGCGGAGCTCGGTCCCCGGGCGCAGAGGTGGGAGGAGGTCTGAGATGGGGAGGAGCATTTCGTCCGCTTCCCTCCATCACCGCCACCGCCACCGTCCATC
This sequence comes from Ailuropoda melanoleuca, assembly GCF_002007445.2. NCBI lineage: Eukaryota > Metazoa > Chordata > Mammalia > Carnivora > Ursidae > Ailuropoda > Ailuropoda melanoleuca. The sequence continues at coordinate 1,480,844 of NC_048219.1, read as the reverse complement.
ACCTCCGCCGTCACCTCCGTCCGTCCGCCAGCGTCCTGCCTCGCTCGCCCCTTCCCCTTGGTCTGTCCGGGGAGTTTCTCTGCCCCGGGCCGGGGACTGTCAGCCCAAAGCCCTGGCCGCACTCCGCAGGAGTGACAATAATCGCAGGACTAATGACCCACGCGGGGAGCCTTCGGCCCCACTTAATCCTGGAAACAGCACTTTCCGCTCCATGTCGTCTGTTCGGAGAGGCCATCCTCGACCACCCTGTATTAAATAGCACCCCCCCACACACACACACACATCACATATCCTCCTCTCCCTACTATATTTTTCTCCAAATCACTTAAGCCCCTCTGAAATGTTGATTTCCAGTACTGTCCCCCCAGCCCTGCTTGGGCGGTCCCCAAGGGCTGGGACTTTGTTTTGTTCACCTGACACATTGTTGACACTTGGAATATTTTCAGAAGGAGCAGATAAATGAACAACCCCAGGAGGCAGCTGCTATTACCATCCCCACTTTACAGGTGAGGAAATGGAGGCTTGAGAGGTCTTGTGGACCTCACAATCCGCGATGTTGATCTTGACCTCTCCCGACTTGGTGGCGTCCCTCCCACCTGGTGGCCTAGGGCAGGTGCGGGTGACAGCAGGAGTGTGTTGGGACAGCAGGGGGAGGCTCTTTTATGTGGCTGAACCAAAGGTAGTGGAGATGGGACAGGTGACCAGAGTGGCTCTGGCGGCCCCAGACCATCTGGGCAGGGAGGTAGACAGACTGCGAAAGCAGCTGTTGTGCTGATAAGATCAGCCCCCAGCACCCGAGGTGTTCTGGGCAGCTGGGTAGAGTGGGACTCACCAGACTCCCATGGTGGACACCCTGTTACTTGGGAGAGCAGAAGGACACTGCCATGGCCTAGGGGATAGAGCCCCCAGAAATCCAGGTTTGCTTCCCTACTCTCCCTTATGCTGTGTGACCTTGGGCAAGTGGCTTCACCGCTCTTAGCTACCCTTTGCTAAGCCCAGAGTCCAGGCTGAGTGGTCTCCCAGGATGCTGTAAAGGTCCCCCCCCCCCCGCGCCAAGACTCAACTCAGCTATGGTGCGGTGCAGTAGAGGGCTTCTATCCTTGACCCTCCAGGCAAGTCAACACACCCAGTACCCTGTCTCTAAGCAGGACCACCTGGAAATTCTCAGAGGAACAAAAGAAGAGTCCCAGCCTTATTCCAAAGGTGTCCCCCAGCCAGGTTCCTGTGTAAAACCGTGGAAAATCAAGTGTGCTCCAAAGAGATAAGTGGGTGTTTGTGCCCAGAATGAGTAGGCAGGTCTGTTTCTGGGGTTCTGGTACCCTCACTTGTCCCTTGGGCACCTCAAATCCAGGCCTGGGGCTGAAATGCACTAGAAGGGAGGGAGAGGAAGAGAGAAACTTCCAGTTTCCTGGGGGATGGGTAAGGATCAGGTGATGGTGGGGGGGTGCTCCCGCCCACTGTCTGGACAGTGGAGTGTCCCCAAGAAAGCTGCCGCTTTGGATCTGGAGGGAGGAGGCCTTCGCAGCCCTAGACACAGCTGTCTCAGCATGTGTGAGAGGGAATGTGAGTGTGCCTGAGAACCCGTGTGGCGCTTTGCCGTCTTACACCCTTAGTGTCTGAGGGGCTGAGTTAGCACAGGCAGGAGGGGAAGTGTGCTCCTCATCGCTCCCTCCTCTCATCCCTCCTTTATCTATTATTTTGTCTTGGCTTCTCTGTTCCCACATCCGCTGACTGCCTTTCATCCTCTGCTCTTTCCCTCTCTCCCTTTTGCCCCATTTGTGTTTTGGTCTTTGCCTCTGCCTGTGCGGCCAGGGTATCCCAGCCCATAATGTGATAATGAAGTCAAAAGGTGAGTTCATGGGAAGCCCCATCTCCATGCCTGGAACAGCGGCCACATAGCTTTGGGGCCAGTTCCACATCTAACTTTGTTGGATTTAAACATAAAAAGGAAACTAAAAAGAAACTAAAAGTAAATAAAAAAGCATAAAATGGACAATAGGTAATGGACACAATGTGACAAATGATCAGGATCAAAAAGTGGAAGCTGTGAGGCCAGAAAAGCAGGAGGGGAGAGGGTACAGGAGGGAGGAGCCAAGAGGGCATCCAGGGACCATGCAGCCTTTATCTCTGGCTCTTCTGGAGCTGGCTGCTCACTGAAAGTGAAGGTACGGGGTTGCTCCCAGAAGGTAGTGCGTGGCTGCTCCCGCCCCCAGCTTGGCTGAGCCTGGGGTGAAGGTCTGGGCGGGCAGAGGTAGGGGCCATTCCTGGGCTCTTGGGGCTGGGAGTGTCAGTTCCTGAGCACCTGCAGGAAGGTGGGGTTAAGCACACCCAGGACACACCCATTTCCTGCCCAGCGCCCTGATACCTGCTTTCTCCTGGAAGAATCCTGGCTCCCAGGCAGGCCTCTCCTCCTGCCTCGCTCTCCTCCACTGGGAGGTCTTCCTGTCTTTCAGTGTAAGGAGGACCCTGCAAGTAGTCAGACCTCGCTGTCCACCCAAGCTCCCTCCTGAACAGCAGGCTTTGGGGTCTCCCCATCCTCTGTGTACCTGTTAAGCGTCCCTCCAAGCCCAGCTGGCATCATGTTGGGTGCCTGCTCCTCCATTCAGTTCTGGACTCCTCACATGATCCCAGGCTTGGGGTTGAGGACATGGAGGCTCAGAGAGGTGGGGCTATGTGCCCAAAGTCACACAGCATTTGGACCCAGATTTCTCTGATCCTAAGTGCCGTGATTGTAAATAGTCTGGTGAGTAGCCAGGCAGGATGGGGGATGGAGAGGTGGGGTCTAAATTGGCCCCAGGAAAGACTGAGGTTGCTGAGTCATGGGGGACCCGGGCAGAGGCAGTCAGCCATTCTTTCTCAAGATGCCTTGATTCCGAGTTCACTGTGCACCAGCTGTGGTCATGAGCTCTGATGGGGAATGAGCGTTATCCCTGTCCTTGAGGACAGTCTAGTAAGGGAGGTTTCCTCCTCTCTTCTACTAGTGGATCTGGGAAGGGGGCCCCACGAAAGACCAAAACCTGGGCCAGGTTGGGGGGCAGGGCTTCTCAGCCCCCTTGGGGCTTCAGTCAGGCTGGCTGAATGAGCCAGGGCCTGTGAAGCATGTCCCTAGCCTCAGCAGCTCAGACCATCCAGCTGATGGGCCGCTCCCATAGATCACAGAGCTCCTGCCCTAGAACCTGCTATGGCTCCCCACTGCCCACAGGGCACAGCCTAAATCCTCTTGGTGTGACACTGAAGGCTGATCCCACCCTGGCTCTGGTCCACTCTTCTGGTAAGGTCTGCCCAGGGGCTCGGCTGCTTTCCTCCGTGTGACTCTGCGGATTGTTCTGGCAGCTGTCATACCCCTCCTCTCAGGTGGTACCTTCCCAGGCTGCCCTCCTTCCCCTGGGACAGGCTGGTTACATGTCCCTCACTCCTACTTCCACCCCAGGGCAGGCCCAGGCCAGAGCACAGAGGTGGCCTGCCACACCCCTACCTTCAGCTCTTTCCCCAAAGCGCGCTCCTCAGTGAGGCCTTCCTCCCTGCAGCAACCCCCAGCCTGCATTTCCCTGCCTCCTCTCTCCTGTATCACCATCTAGCATATTCCATATCTTACTGATTGATTCATTCAGTGTCTTTCTTCCACACAAGCATGTTGGCTCCCTGAGGGCAGGAGGAAGTCTGTTGTTTTGTTCTGGGCTGTGTATTCCCTGTGTCCCCATGCCCTGGACATTGCCTGGCACATAGCAAGGGCTCAGGAAGGATTTGCAGGATGAAGGAGCTCACTGGCCTTTGAGGAGGAGCAGTGTGGCTCGAGTACCCGGGAGCCATCCTTTCTCCCCCTGCCCTTTGCAGCCTCCTCTCCCGCGGAGCTTGAAGCTGGGCACCCTGGGGGCCATGCAGAGGGCTGGGGCAGGGGGCCGGAGGGCCTCTGACTGCGGCCCTGCCCCTCACCGGCCCCGGTGCATCAGCAAGTTCGCCCAGGTGGGTGGGGCTGCCCCCATGGGGTGTGCTCTGGTGGGCTGGGACTGAGTGCAGGTCCTGGGGGGTGGGGAGGAGCTATTCCTGTCTTCCCTCCCAGCCCCAGACTCTAGAATGTGTGAGTGTGCACAGATGAGAAGACGGGGCCTCCGAGGGGCAAAGAGGCTTGACCAAGGTCACCTGCTGGCAGCGCAGCAGAGCCTACTAGACCCCGAGCCCAGTGCTCTGTCACTGTCTACAGCTTACCCGACAGAGCGGAGTGTGTCTGGGGGGGAATCTGGAGGATGGGATCATGACCGTGGTCCTGACTGCCCTGCCTCCCTCCCACTCTCACCGCATCCCCAAACAGTATGTGGGCTCCTTCCCCGTGGACGACCTGGACACCCAGGAGAGTGTGTGGCTCGTGCAACAACAGCTGTGGGCACTGAAGGTAGGGAGCTGGGGCGGGCACGTCCCTGTCCCTGGCAGGGATCATAGCCTGGGAAGGTCAGATGGCCCCTGTGGCCATCAGACCCAACGCCCCAATCATAGAGATGGAGCAGGTGAGGCCTCAGGAGGGGTGGGACCAAAGCCATTCTGAGAAGTGGGCCCAGTGAGGGCCACACCCAGGCTCCTGGAGCCGTGTCCCTTATGCCCCGGGACCCCTTCCCTTGGGCAGTCATGACCTGTGACCCAGTGGAAGCCACAGATGGGAGATATGGGGGATGGTCCTAACATGGCCAGCTATGGCCCTGGCTGCGGGGTGATCTGCCAGGCCCCTCCACGCCTCCCCAGCTCGTGGGGAGTCCACTCTCCAGGGCCCAGTCCCTTGGCAGCCGGGGTGGAGTTGGCTGACCAGCCTGTGGTGAACGGCCCTGAGGCAGGGCAGAGCATGCCGGGAAGGTAATGCCTGCCCCCGACCAACACTCTCCCTCCTAGGATTGTCCCCGACGCCGGGCTGTCATCCTGAAATTCAGCCTTCAGGGCCTCAAGATCTACAGCGGGGAGGGCGAGGTAGGAGCCTGTGTGGGTGCAGGTGAGGACTGGACGGGACCAGTGTCCTTCTCCCTCAGAACACACCCAGCCTTGCGCCAGCCCTCGGGCATCCCTGCCTCCCCAGCCTGCTTTGGGCCTTCGGACGTCCTGTCTCCAAGGGCCCAGCCCTCAGAGCAAGGATAGCGATGGTTTCTCCTCCATCTCAGCCCCAGCCCCGGCGCTTCAAAATCTCCAGGCACTACCTCCTAGCCGGAGAGTCAGGTCATCAGCGCCGGGTTTCTGCAGACCCCTGGGCTCTGGGTAGGCCTGCCCAGGTTGGCCGGGGGGCTGTGGGCACACTCAGGCCGGAGGCCAGTCGGGAGAGCCTGCCTGACCACCGGTCCTTCTCGTCGTGGGGCCAGCCAGGGTGTGTTGAACCCTAACCTGTGCCAGGCTGTGGGCCTCACAGCCCCGGGGCCAGCCTCCTCAGACCGGTGTGACTCATGCCCCAGAAGTGTAATTCGCGGGGGGCCTCAGGGTCAGGTCCTGGGCACTGGCCTGAAATCTCACTGACCTCCCACCCACAACCCCCTCAGAGGGGGGCACCGTCCCCACTTAATAAGTGTCACAAGGGCTCAGAGGGCTGTGCTTACCTGCCCAAGTCACCCAGTGTGTGTGGCAGAGCCAGGATTCAAACCCTGGTCATCTGACTCCGGAGACCAGGCCCGCACCCCAGGGCCCGCTGCCAACTGCCTTTCTCCGTGGCCCTGCAGGCTGTGAGCACTTTGTCACTCAGTTCTATGGCATGGGGTGGGGGACGACCCAGCCAGCAGGCTGGCAGTGGGGAGTAAGGGACTGAGCTGGGAGGCCATGGGAAGGACGAGGGTTCCCATGTGAAGCAGGGTTTGGGCAGGCCTGGAAGGAGGGAAGAGTTCTTCCCCCAGGAGCCGGGGGGTGGGGGTGCCCTAAGCTGGGCACCCAGGCTGGAAAGCAGGCCCCAGAGGCCAGCCAGCAGGTGTGTGGGGCCTACAGGGCTGGCTCCCCCGGCCGGCAGCTGCAGGCCCCGCGGTGGTCTGAAGGAGGCCGTCCCGCCCGCTGCTCCCCAGGTGCTGCTCATGGCTCACGCTCTGAAGCGTATCCTCTACTCTACCTGGTGCCCCGCCCACTGCCAGTTTGCCTTCATGGCCCGAAACCCCCAGAGCCCGGCCAGCAAGCTCTTCTGCCACCTCTTTGTGGGCAGCCAGCCTGGAGAGGTACTTGGGGCCCAGGGCAGGGGAACCTCCACCAAGGCCGTGGGGGGGTGGGGGAGGACGTGCTTAGGCGTGGGCTCCAGGGACCGAGGCCCTGAAGGGCTCCGCTAAGCTGGCCGGAGTCCCCTCCAGGCGGGCACTCCTTGCCACACCGGCTCCTTCTGTAGCCCTGCCCACTGAGGACTCCACAAACGCAAGTTAGTGACCTAGGCATTCCCTGGGGTCTGGAAGTGGGGATCAGGCCACATGCTTAGAAATTGGGTGGTCACACTGTCAGGCCTTTGCTCATGCTGTCTCTGGGCCTGGAATTCCCTTCCTCTTCTGGCAAGTTCCAGCTTGCCCTTCAGGGCCAGCGTATGTGTCTGTGAAGCCTACCTTGAGTCCTCTGGACCACTCTTCCTTCTGAGGTCCCGGGACATGAACCACCCTCTATGATCGGTCTGTCCCTAACTACAGACAATGGATTTCTTTGGGAGCAGAAACGGGGTCCGGGTCTTGAACGGCCCCCCGTGGGGCCAGTGGGTGAGTGGGTAGATCCCAGAAGTCAAAGCCAGTACCACCACCATGAACAGCAGAGCCTTGGCAGCCAGCTGTGTGGCCGGCAGAGGCTGGGCTTGGTGCCGTCTAGCAACATTTGCCGTCACCCCTGTATCTCAAGCTCTGCCCGGGCCACTGGAAGGACAGGTGGCTGGGACGCTGCCCTTGATCTTCCGGAGCTCACGGTTCCAACGTGTTGGAGCTGGATAATGGGGGGGGGGGAGTAGAATGTACTGGCCCCAGTGAGATGGGTTTATGCCGGGGGCTCTCTGTGCTCCATTAGAGGAGCACAGGGAAGCGGGGATGGGGAAACTGAGGCACAGAGGTGCCAAGCTCTGCCCAGAGTCACTTAGTAACAGAGCTGGGACTGGATCCCAGGTTGCGGGACTGGAGGGCCTGGGCTCGTAGCCACTGCTCTAAAAGGGTACCGACATAGGGTGGGGTAGTCAGCGCAGCTCCAAGCATGATGTCTGTAGCAAAGCAGATGCTCGGGGTTTGCTAAATGAACAAAGGACGCTGGTGGGGGTACTGCGTGGTGGTGAAGTTTTGAGGGATGAGTGGGAGTCTTCCCAGGAAGAATGGGGAGGAGGATCCCAAGCAAGGGACTGCATGCACTAACGGTGAGTGGGTTGATGTCTAAGGAGTTCCCCAGGAAACCTGTCCCACCTGAGCCAGCCCCTTCCTCCTTCCTAGGTCCAGGTCCCGCACCTGCTGCTCTGCCGTTCCTTCCAGCTCGCTTACCTCTTGCAGCACCCTGAGCAGCGGGCACAGCCCGAGCCCTGCCCGGGGTCTGCAGGGGACATGCCCCTGAAGCCACCGTCCAGCCCTGGGGGGCCCCCTGGCCTAGTACGGGAACCCTTCGGCCGTGATCAGCTCTCCCAGAATGTGCACGCCCTGGTCTCCTTCCGGCGGCTGCCAGCAGAGGGGCCTGTGGGCAGTGGGGTACGCAGCACCCCAGCCAGGGAATGGGCCGTGGACAAGGGAACTGGGTGAAGGTTTGGGGGTCATGGGACGGGAACACGGCACATCCGTGGGAGGGGCTTTGCCGGACCTGACATGGGCCTGAGTCCGCCTGCCCCCGTGGGCCCCTCTTGGTGCCTTAGAAGGAGCTGCCAGAGTCAGAAGGCCGTGGGGGCCCTCGCCATGCCCGCCTGGGGAATCCGTACTGCTCGCCCACGCTGGTGCGCAAGAAGGCCATCCGCAGCAAGGTGATCCGCTCTGGGGCCTACCGAGGCTGCACCTACGAGACTCAGCTGCAGCTGTCGGCTCGGGAGGCCTGTGAGTTGCAGGGGCGCAGGCCTGGGGGCGCCCGTGTGGGTCAGCGGGCTGGGCCTGCATGTCCACGTGAGTGTGCCTCGGGCTCTGCCCGCCGCTGCGGCCGAGGTGGCTGTACAGCCGCGGATGTGCTCCAGCCGGCCGGTGGCTGTGAGGGGGCTGTGCGGGGACGTATCTCCGCTGGGGGCCTTGGTGAGGAGACGCGCAGGGCGGGGGTGGGGTCTGGAGCGGTGCCACGGCCTCTCTCCCTCTGACCCCTGGCTGGTCTCCACAGTTCCTGCCGCGTGGGAGGCGTGGCCCCGGGGGCCTGGTGGCCCCTCGTGCCTGGTGGAGAGCGAAGGCAGCCTGACGGAGAACATCTGGGCCTTTGCTGGCATCTCCAGGTAGGAGGGGCCTGGCCTGGCTGGTGTGCGGCCCCTCGGGGTGGGACGAGGAATGGACTGTGGGCTCCCCCAGGGCCCCGACGTGGGCACCGTCCTGTACAAGGGCAGCACCATCCTGACCTTGGTGGCCCCGGGCCAGGGGCTTCCCCCACTGGGCCTGTTTTCTCAATGTGAAATGGGGATGATCACAGGTCTGTGGAGAGGATCAAATGGGGTCATTCAGGGAGAGCTGGCAGCGCCTCGCCTGTCACAGGGCAGCGGCTTCCTAACCGCCAGCTCTTCAAAACCGCCCGGGGTTGGGTCTCGAAGCGGTCAGCAGTCAAGGACCCCTGAGACGCCCCTTAGGAAGGAAGTCTAAAACCTTCCCATCGCGGAGGGCCTACTCTGGGTCAGGCCCCGTTTCCGGTTCTGCCCTCACCCACGGGAGCGACGTGAGGCTGGGGTCCCGCCCTCAGCCTCTCCCCGCGGCCCTCCCAGGCCCAGCGCCCTCGCCCTGCTGCGGAGAGACGTGCTTGGGGCCTTCCTGCTGTGGCCCGAGCCCGGCGCCAGCGGCCAGTGGTGCCTCTCGGTGCGGACACAGTGCGGCGTGGTGCCCCACCAGGTCTTCCGGAACCACCTGGGCCGCTACTGCGTGGAGGTGAGCGCGCCGGCAGCCTGCTCCGCCCGGGCCCCGCCCAAGCCCCGCCCAAGCCCCGCCCTTTCTAGCCCGAGGTCCGGAGCCGACTGGCCTCATCACGGTACCCCATTGGCTCTCTCTGGCCACACTCGTTATTTAACTAACCCTGCATCAAGTTTGTCATTGGGCCTGCTGGCCCCGCCTTCGGGCCTCCAGAGGGGGCTTTTTTTTTTTTTTTTTAAGATTTTATTTAATTATTTGATAGCGCGCGAGCACAAGTGGGGGGTGGAGCAGCAGAGGGAGACGGAGAAACAGACCCCCCACTAAGCAGGGAGCCGGGCGCTGGGCTTGATCCCAGGACCCTGAGATCATGACCTGAGCCTAAGACAGGCGCTTAATGGTTGGAACTACCCAAGTGCCCCCAGACGGGCTTTTGGAGGGAACCTCCAGTAAGTCTTGGGCCCGGGCCATGCTTCCCATTTCTACAGGAATCCCAGCTTTGAAAAGTGGTTTTCCCACACCCTAGCCCATCTTTTAGCCAAGCTGGAAACTGACTCTGAGGGGGCAGGCGCTGGCCTAAGTTCACCCAGCCTCCGGGCTTCCAGGTCTGGAGTCTTGGCCCGACCATACGTTTCCAGGCAGTAGATGTGTGCCCTTCTACAGGCTGAATGGCTCAGTCCTGTCCAGGCTGGCAAGAGAGAGAGAGAGGAGACAGTGTCTGGCTACGCGTGAGCAGGACAGTGACCTCTCTGAGCTCGAATTTCCTCCCTTCGGAAGTGGGGCAGGATCCCTTGTGAGGGGGTGGTGGGAGCGCAGAGCGGAGCCATGAGGCAGGGGAAGCTGGAGCTTCAGCCCTTTCTGCCCTAGCACCTGCCTGCCGAGTTTGCCAGCCTGGAGGCCCTGGTGGAGCACCACGCTGGGACCGAGCGCAGCCTCTTCTGCTCCCTCGACATGGGCCGTCTGAACCCCAGCTACGAAGAGCAGGACTGCAGGCCCGAGGGCAGACCCCCCCGGACACTGCGGCCCCTTGGCCATGCCAAGTCCGAGGCCGAGCTGCAGGGCCTGGGGTAGGAGGCTCGCCCCCTGGCCCTACCTCACGCTGGCTCCTGGGTCTCAACAGGCCGCCCTGCCCTTCTGCCACCCTGCTGGTCACCAGTTCCATCCAGTCACTCTGCCCCTTGGACCAGTCTTCCATCACTTCACTGCCTGTGGTAGGGGGAGCCCTGACATTGGGGATCACCGGTGGGTGGCGTCTCGTGAGACATGTGGGCTGCCGAGATTGTAGGAGGGGCAGGCGGAGCTCCAGGGTTCCATTCACTTGCTGGGTGACTTTGGATCCTTGTCTCTAGGCTTCACTTCACTCCTAGGAGGGGAGCTTTCTGAGGGGGGGCAGGAAGATTTGTTCATGAGGGATGTGGCCCTCTCCTAAGGAGGCCAGGCCTTGGGGCCCTGACCGGGAGTTTCCTGAGAGTACCTGACTGAGGTACTCAGTCAGAGTTGAGGGAGAGTTGTCTGGGGAGGCAGGAGTGAGTCCTCACCGTGGGCAAAGACCTGGGGGTGAGCCATCCTGTCCAAGAGAGAAACAGAGAGAACTTGGAGGAGCTGACGGGCATGGTGGCTGGGCCGAGCTGCACCCAGGCCGACAGAGCACAGCCTATGTCTCACAGCATCCGATGTTAAAGGAATCTTGCATTCAATTCTATGAGTTCCATTCATAGGAATGAGGCTTAGGGGGGCAGAGATGGGCAGGATGAACAAAGAGCCGTGCCCCCCACAAGCCCGCACACAGGTGGACACCTGTGTGTAGAAAGGACGTGAGCCAACAATGCAAAGAATCTCTGTGCTGCTTAGAAAGGCTGGTTTGTCTCCAATCAAATCCACAGGGTTGTGATTCCTGCCCCCACACCCCCGAGGACCACCAAGACACACACCCCCTACACACACACACACACACTCACACACACACACGGGCTCATTTCCTTTGTCCATTTGACTGGGAGGGGCCGGTGGTGAGCCACAGGCGTACGGGGTGACCAGGGTCCTATTCAACTCACCCTGCAGGCCAGTCTGGGTTTCCGGGCTCCCTGAGAAGCCACCTGATTCTGGCCCACTTCCCTTAATGCGACACTGGCCATGGTTGTCAGGGGCCGCCTCACCAGGCCTGCCCCACTGCGGATAGGGTCAGAGCACAACCATCCAAAGGTGGAACTGATGTGAGGGGGCCCTGCCAGAGGGGCCTTGACCTCAGCGGGCAGTGGGGGTACAGGGAAATGACTCTGGCCTAAGGCAGTGGCCCTGCAGTGACTGACAGATCCAGGTACACTGCCCCTTCATAATAAGTAAGCTCGAAAGACGGACACGAATACCGAATTATTTAGGGAGCAAGTTCACTTTGGAGGAACTTCTATTCCTGAGGCAGAGGCCGAGTCACAAATCTGGGGGCTGCCCTCTCCCGCATCTGGGAGCGGGGTGCGACTGTTCTGTGCCTTGAAAATGACGGATTTCTGACTCCTGGGAGGGAGAGGGGAGCCCTAATGGAAGAGAAAGAAGGGAGGCTCCTCAGGAGGTCAGACATGGGCTTCCAGGCCTTGGAACCTCCTGCCCAGGAGATGGTCTGGGCTGGGGACCATGTCACTTTCATCACAGGGGATGGCAGAGGCAGGAAGCGGTTGTCTTTTGGGATTCTTCTCACTGGAACGACAGCACTGAGTTTACACTGAATGGGACTGGGACTCAATTTACAACCATTTCCACCAGAACCCATGGTCCCTGGTCTGTCATGGGAGGCCTGGTCTCGCATTTCCCTGGCAAGGAGAGGGGTTTGCCGATACAGTGTCCAGAATTACAGCACCGAGACATGCGCTTAAGACCTGGTGACTGGCCCAGGCTGAGGCCAAAGCCTGCCTCTGTGAGATGGGTTGTGTTGAGCACCTCCTCCATGCAGACAAGGTTTCAGGAATGTTCTCAAAGCACTTTAACATTCCTTCACACAGTATTCATCACGTGGTATGCATAGGTTTCTGGCCCATGTGTGCAGATGCTTCAATGTCTTTTTTTTTTTTTTTAAGATTTTATTTATTTATTTGTCAGAAAGAGAGGGAACACAAGCAGGGGGAGCGGCAGACGGAGTGAGAGGCAGGCTCCCCGCTGAGCAAGGAGCCTGAGGCAGGACTCAATCCCAGGACCCCGGGATCATGACCTGAGCTGAAGGCAGACGCTTAACCGACTGAGCCACCCCGGTGTCCCGCTTCAATGTCTTAATCATAGATCAGTTTTCTTTTTGTTCTAACCGGCACCACCTGGGTTACCAGCTCTCCTTACTGTGTGGACTTGAAACAAATAAAATGCATCTCTTCAGATTGTCTAGTACAGACTTTTCCTTTGAAAGGCAAGGTCTTTGTCCAGTTTGCCTATCTGGGTTTGCCAGCCATACCTTCAGCCAGTGCTAAATGGTGAACCAGAGGGATCCTGTCCTCAGGAGCTCGGGATGTCGTGAAGGAATAGGGCAGGTAGATTTATTCAAATGATGTCTCTCCTGTTAAAACCTTCAGTGGGTATTGCTTGCAAGAAAGCAACAGACACTATCCTGGCTGGAAGGACTTAGGCTGAGCTGGGGATATCAGCCTGGCAACCTCTCCAGCCAAAGACTAAGGCTCTCACAAGCAGTTTGTGTGGTGGTGGTGGTGGTGGTGTTTAACCTGCGTCTTAGAAAAAATGCAGGCGGCATTAGAAGGAAGCTTTGCGCTGTCGGAGGCAGCTCTCCCCTGAGTCAGTAGAGGGATGTGGATAAAAGGCAGCACGGTCCCTGTCGCCTTTCTCAGTAGCTCTCCTAACTACGCCGTGAGGCCCTGCCTCCTGTATCTCTCCCCGGCCTACCTGGGCAACCTCGGGCAAATTGCTTAACCTCTCTGAACTGGGCAGTGGGGATTAGAGGAGAGAGTTGACGCTCCCGCAAAACGGGCCGCCCGGGACCGCCAACAGGTAGGGGACGCTCCTGTGCGACTCTCTCAGCGGCGGGGTGCGGAGAACGCGCCGACCCCCCGGGAGCCGCCGGCTGTGATGCCACGGGCGTTGCCCGGCAACCGCGAACGCCGTGGCGGCGCGCGTGCCCGCGGGCGGCTGAGGAGGCTCCGGGGCCCGGGTCCTGCGGCGGCGCCTGCAGCGCGGATCCCCCACTGCCTTCTCCCCGGGCCGGGCCTCGGGGACGGGCGAGCCCGGGCGCGGGAGGGCGGCGGCCCCGGCTCC
>NC_048219.1:1361531-1467401 GCF_002007445.2 Ailuropoda melanoleuca | reverse complement strand
CCGGTCCAGAGTCTCCGCCGCGCCGACCACGTCGGGCCGCGACCCGGGGACCTCTGCCGCGGCGCCATGGCCTCGGAGTCGGTGAAGGTGGTGGTGCGCTGCCGTCCCATGAACCAGCGGGAGCGGGAGCTGAACTGCCAGCCCGTGGTGACGGTGGACTCGGCGCGCGGCCAGTGCTCCATCCAGAACCCGGGCGCCCCCGACGAGCCGCCCAAGCAGTTCACCTTCGACGGCGCCTACTACGTGGACCACTTCACCGAGCAGATCTACAACGAGATCGCCTACCCGCTGGTGGAGGTGAGGGCGCCCCGGGGGGCCGCCGCCCGGGACTGGCCAGGCAGAGCTTGGGGCCACCTCAGGGGGCCTGAAGGGATGGCACTGACCCCCGAACTGGGCGGGAATGCCCTTCTGGAGGCAGTAGGTGGACACCCACAGGTTGGGCTGAAGTCTTTGTCTAGGCAGGAGACAGCTGGAACCCACCTACAACGTCCACATCCGGGTGTACACGGTCCGCAAGGCCAAAGCTGGCCCTCGCCACCGCCCCCCCCTCCAGCTCCCTGCCCACAAGAGCTCCAGCCTCCAAACTACTTGCCCTCCACCAGATCTGAGAACTCCAGGACTTCTCTAAATGCTCTAGCCACCTCCCCCAGCCTCCTCCTCCTCCTCCTCCTCTTCCCAGCCCGTGGCCTCTGCTTTCTCCCCTCGCATTCAGATCCTCTCTCGTCCTCCCTCATACAAAGATCTCTGCTTCCCTCCTTCTGCCTTTGTCTGGGAGGAATGGAAACCTTTTACCTTTGGTCTAACCCATCTTCATCTTCCGCTCAGCGGTCGAGGAACAAAGAGGCAACACCACTTCGTCACCCTTTATAGGGCTTTTGCTTTCCAGAGCACTCACACTAGGTTGCTTGTACACGGCACGGATGGGGAGACTGAGGCCCAGAAGAGGGAAACCTGCCCAAGCTCCATGGTAGGCTTCTAGCAGAGGAGTGGCTGGAACTGCGCCTCCTGTCCTCTGGCCAAGGGCTCTTCCTTTGTACCAGCATCTCCCCAGCTGTTCAGCGAGTCACTAGTTAAGTGAGATGTCACAGGTTGTCCCAGGAAAAAAGGAAAAGGTTGGGAAATGCTGCGTATACCCTCCCTCGCTTCAAGCTTCACAAGGCACATTAAGATACCTGAGGCTCTGGGAGTCCTGCAGTGAAGAAACTGATTTGGCTTCCTGAACCCGGTGTTTCCAAAATGCACTTTAGAACCTTTGTTGTTGTCGCTGGCAGGCCAATTAACATCCTTCAGAGCACCGCCTTCGGCTGCCCCATCTTCCAGCAAGGCTCAGTCAAAGCCCTTGAGACTGTTGAAGTGTTCTGAAGCCCAGAACTCCCCAGTGGTCAGGACCCAATGGAAATGATGCCCGGGCGACAAGGGCAGCCCTCCCTAGGTTGTGGTCCCAGACGCTGGGGATGGCCAGGCTGTCCCTCTGCTGTCCAGCACTCCCAGGCTGGAGCGGACCTGAGGGGCTGTGTCTGGTCCCCCTCCCCATTGGGTTCTTGAATGTCCCCCCAGTGGCAGGAGTTCACTCTTCCCAAAACAGCCCCTTTCCCTTTGCTTCTTGGCTTCTAGAAGACCATTCTGCATGGTGAGTCAGAGTCTGTCCCTGAAGCTTTCAGCCACCTGCCCTGACTCTGTCCCTGAGGCCCTACAGACCACCTCTGCTTCCTCGTCCAGGACTGGCCCCTTAGGGATTTCAAGATTGGGTCCTCCTTGGTCTTGTCATGGGTCTCTGCCTCCTCCTGGAAGTTATCCCCTGAGCACACTTCCCTCATCAGGGTCCTCAGGAAACCCCAGCCCAGGGTGGGAGACACTAAGGACACAGTGGCCCTATCACATCTCCCCTCTGGCCCTTCCTCCTGTCCTGAGTTCCACCACTACTTGGGATTCTCTGCCAGACACCTGCTTCTGGACATCCCCTAGAGCCTCGAACTCCACACAACAGAAGTTCATTTTCATTCATTCATCCATTCAGCTAGCAAGTAGCAGCTCCACACCAGACCCGTCCTTGGCTTGGGGAGCATAGCCCTGAAGGAGGCGTGGACTCTGCCCTCCGGAGCTCATGGTTCAGGGGGAGGAGCAGCTAAGCTAATAGCTATCATCCAAGGTGATGTAGGGGAGGAGAAATCTAGGGCACATTGGCGGCTAGAGAACCTGGGCTTGGAGGGCATGGGAAGGGAGCTGTAGGCTGGGAGGGCTTCCTGAAAGTGGTGAGGTTTAAGTTGAGACCTAAAGAATGAGAGGAGTAGGCCAGATAAGAAGGTGGAGGAAAGGGCCTTCCAGGTGGAGCCTTGCATTTGAGACTCTGGACATGTATGGAGCTGGAGTCCTCACCCCTGCTGGGGAAACTGAGGCCAGGAGTATCACAGAGAGTTAGGGGCGGTTTTGCTACCCAGCACAGTGCCTGGTCCCATGCTCCATCCTGCTTCCTCCCATTAAATGAGCGGCACGCAAATCATGGCTCAGGTGGCTCTGAGCCGGGAGCAGTTAGGGCCAGGGGGCCATGTGTCTGCCCTGCGAGGGTCTGAGCCCACTTCCAGCCTCTCCCAGGGGTTCTGCCACCTCCACGGGGTCTCCCATCCAGGCCCTTGCCTTTGGGTCCCTATTGCACAAAGCCCCCAGCACTTCTGACCATCCCTTCCTGCTCTTTTCTTTCCTGCCTCTCCAGCCCTCAAATCCAGTCCCTATTCCTGATCTTCTCTGTCCCTGGGTGATCTCTTTGGCTTTCCTGGGTGCTGCCCACTCCAGACCCACCCTCCTGCCCACTCAGCACATTCTCGCCGGAACTCCTCACCTCTGCACCTGGCCCTCTGCCTGGTCCCTGTAGTCTTTCCCAGCCGGTGACTTTGCCATCGGCCCCTTCTCCCAGCTTCACACCCTTGGCCTTAGAGTTGCCCCTGATGAGCTGCCCCCAGCCCACCCCCAGCCAGGTACCGTGGCTTCTACCATGCCCAGACATCGATGCAGTAGAGGCCATGGGATTTGGTCCCTTGGTCGCTTGGGAAGGAGCAGGAGGGGGACATGAGGCAATTTAGGGCAGATTTTTTAAGTTTATTTATTTATTTCAGAGAGAGAGAGAAAGCACGAGTGGGGGGAGAGACAGGAGGAGAGGGAGAGAAGCAGACTCACCACCGAGCACAGAGCCCCGATATGGGGTTCCATCCCAAGACCCTGAGATCAGGACCTGAGCTGAAATCAGGAGTCGGACACTTGACCGATGGTGCCACCCAGGCGCCCCAGGACAGACGCTTTTTATTCAGTTGCAGTAGTTATGTGTTTAATGTAAAGTAGGAAAAATATTTAGCACATCCAACCTGTAATGCCATTTCATGGCAATTACTGCTGAGGATGACAGCAAGTTAAAAAGTCAGTTANTATGGGGTTCCATCCCAAGACCCTGAGATCAGGACCTGAGCTGAAATCAGGAGTCGGACACTTGACCGATGGTGCCACCCAGGCGCCCCAGGACAGACGCTTTTTATTCAGTTGCAGTAGTTATGTGTTTAATGTAAAGTAGGAAAAATATTTAGCACATCCAACCTGTAATGCCATTTCATGGCAATTACTGCTGAGGATGACAGCAAGTTAAAAAGAGAGTCAGTTATCTGTGATTTCCTGAAAGTCCGCTGGCCAGTGGTAGAGCAGGGAGACGTGCAGACCCGGGCGTGGGGGCATGGAGTGGCCCACATTTTGGACCTATTCCACAGGCCAGCTCGTCCCTTGCGGGTCTGGAGGTATCACTTAATGGGTGAAACCTTTTTGAAATCCTATGTTTTGCCTTAGAAAGGCATGTAAAATTGTTTTCTACTTCGCTCCAGAACAATGCTGTTCTGTAGAACTTTCTGCAGTGAAGGAAGTGTTCCGTATCTGGGCTGCCCCTGGCCATATGTGGCAGGTGAGCCCTTGAACTGAGGCTAGCGCTACTGAAGAACTGAATTTTAATTTTGTTTAAAGTCGAGTTAATTTGAGTAACTACATGTGGCTAGTGGCCGCCACACTGAACAGCACAGCTGTAGAGCGACGAGTTCCAGTAACGTGGGCACATACTTAATTTAAATGTTCTAGTAACCACAGTTTAGTTTTTATTTTATTAAGATATTTGTTTTATATATCTGATTTGTGATAGGTGTAATTTTTAAAATTTTTAATTTAGGGGCGCCTGGGTGGTTCAGTCGTTAAGCGTCTGCCTTCGGCTCAGGGCGTGATCCCAGTGTTCTGGGATCGAGCCCTGCATCCGGCTCCTTTNAAAATTTTTAATTTAGGGGCGCCTGGGTGGTTCAGTCGTTAAGCGTCTGCCTTCGGCTCAGGGCGTGATCCCGGTGTTCTGGGATCGAGCCCTGCATCCGGCTCCTTTCTGGGAGCCTGCTTCTTCCTCTCCCACTCTCCCTGCTTGTGTTCCCTCTCTCACTGGCTGTCTCTCTCTCTCTGTCAAACAAACAAAATCTTAAATAAAATAAAATAAAAATTTAAATTTAATTTTTTATAAATTTTTATTTTTTAGAGAAAGTGTGAGCAGGGGTGAAGGGCCGTGGGAGATGGAGAGAGAAAACCTTAAGCAGGCTCCATGCCCAGCACGGAGCCCAGTCTCACGACTCTGAGATCATTAGCTGATCTGAAACCCAGAGTCCGATGCAAACCGACTGAACCCCCCAGGCGCCCCTCTAGTAGCCGCATTTTAAAAAGGGAAAGGAGGGGCGCCTGGGTGGCACAGCGGTTAAGCGTCTGCCTTCGGCTCAGGGCGTGATCCCGGCGTTATGGGATCGAGCCCCACGTCGGGCTCCTCTGCTGAGAGCCTGCTTCTTCCTCTCCCACTCCCCCTGCTTGTGTTCCCTCTCTCGCTGGCTGTCTCTATCTCTGTCGAATAAATAAATAAAATCTTTAAAAAAAAAATAAAAAAAATAAAAAGGGAAAGGAAACAAAGTGAAATTAGCTTTATTTATTTGTTTTAAAGATTTTATTTCTTTGGGAGAGAGAGAGAGCCAGCACAAGAGGGGGCGGGTCAGAGGGAGAAGCAGACTCCCCGCTGAGCAAGGAGCCCGATGAGGGACTCGATCCCAGGACCCCAGGATCATGACCTGAGCCGAGGGTAGGCATTCAATCAACTGAGCCACCCAGGTGCCCAGAAAATTAGCTTTAATAATAGAGTCTATTTAACCCACTATATCCAAAATATTATTTCAAGAAAACATACTAATAAATGTTGTCATTATATAGTAACAGATATTTTCCATTCCTCTTGCAAAGTCTTTGAATCAGCTGTGTGCTTACACTGTGGCGTGTCTCCATGCCAGAGTGTCAACAGGTAAAATGAAATGAAACAAAAAATAAAGTGATGTTTAATGGAAAAACATTTTATACTGCTGCAGTTAAATGTAAGTGAACTAAAATCAAATCAAATAAATTCTGTTTCTCAGTCTCGCTGGGCCCATTTCTAGCGTGGCTGGTGGCTACCCTACCTGCCAGTGAGGCGGTCTGTATTTTTGTTACAAATACCTTCTCCGGGTTTGGGTGACATTGAGACTCTGGGCCCTGCACCATGTTGATCCCCGGCTGCAGGTGTCCACTGCTCGGAGGAGCCCGGCAGGGGCTCCGGGCCAGGTGATTGGTCTGCCTTTGCCTCTGCCCCTGCCCTGCAGGGGGCTGTCTCTGTGTGCAGCCCCCCACCCTCTGATGAGGTGCAGGACCCACACAGTGGCCAGGGCTTCCTTGGACAAAGGAGAGGTGCTCGTCCAGTTCTGCCCGTAAAAATGAAGCCTAGTCCTCAGAGAAGCTGTGAATCGAGACTTCCAGTCTCCTTCAGGAGTCGTCCCTGGGGATCCTGAACCCCACGGCGGTCCGCAAGATGGGTCTTTGCAGGGTCACTGGGCACAGATGCCAGGTGGGCCCCTGGGGCCTGGGAGCAGCTCTCCTGTGCCGACACAGGCTTCCCCCTCCCTCATGCTGAGTTCTAGAATCAATGAGCTCATGAGTTCTGCGAGGGCAGGGACAGGGGGTGGCACCTTGTTCATTGCTGTGTCCCCAGCCAAGCATGGTGCCTGCGCCTGTGGAATGAATAAATGTGTCTGTGAATGAAGACCGACTTCAGGGTTGCTCCCGGTTTCCTTCCTTCCATCCCACCCCTCGTCCCCCTCCACCTGCCCTCAGCCTCTGACCGCTCTGCACTCCGTTAGCCTGGAAGGCCTTCCTCTTCCTGACACCTGTCGGCGCCCCAAGCCACCTTTTAGCTCCCCCACCCTGTCTGCCCCACCCAGGAGGCTCTGTGATCCCCCCTCGCACTCCCTCTCCTTGCCCCGCTCCCCGGACTCCTGGATGTACACCTCCGCTTGCCTTGCTTGCCTCCTGTGAGGATCATTGTGTGTGTCAGTCTCCCCAGCAGGAGGTGAGCTCCTTGGGGACAGAGCTGGGACTTACTCATTTCCGCGCTGCCTGCCGGCCGGGTGCCATCACAGCTGGAGCCCCCGGGGAGGGGCCCGAGTCCTGCTGGGCCCGGCCAGCTGAGCAGCACGGCCGTGGTCCTCCCGTGCAGGGTGTCACCGAGGGCTACAACGGCACCATCTTTGCCTACGGCCAGACGGGCAGCGGGAAGTCCTTCACCATGCAGGGCCTGCCGGACCCACCTTCCCAGAAAGGCATCATCCCCAGGGCCTTCGAGCACGTTTTCGAGAGTGTCCAGGTAGGGGCCTCGCGGTGGGAAGGGGCAGGGAGGGGACTGCGACCCTGGTCAGCGCAGAGCCGGCTGCTCCCAGGACTCATTTTGGTGCCCCCTCCTCCCCCGAGGAACATTCGCGACAAGGAGGGATCAGACCATAGCCAGTACTTGGTCCTTACCTGTGGCCTCATTTTCTCTACCTGGATAATGGGGAGGCCTCTCCCCTTTCCTTTCCCATGAAGCTGTGGAGAGAGCATGAGACAGTAGCACTATGAGAATTGTGTAAGTCAGAGAAGCCCACGAGCTGGAGAGGAGGGGTGGGCAGCTAGGCAGTCAGGCAGGGCCGGGAGGGGTTGGGGACTCCCCTCCTCGTGACATGGTCACCTCTCCTGTCGCAATGTCCTTTCATAATGTCCTAGTTGCGGAGGACGTAGGTGGCAGGGTCAGTGCTGGCAGCAGGCGCTCAGGGGTCTTTGCTGTCCCTGTCCATGCCCCGCAGTGTGCAGAGAACACCAAGTTCCTGGTCCGGGCCTCCTACCTGGAGATCTACAATGAGGACATCCGTGACCTGCTGGGGGCTGACACCAAGCAGAAGCTGGAGGTGGGTGCGGACGTGGCCTGGACAGGGATGGGCAGGTGGAGGGGGGGGCTCCCTCAGAAGCACAGGGAAGGTATCCTGGGGGGACAGGCCCCTGTTCAGATGAGAGTGGGGACTTCTGAACTTGAATTCTGGAGCATTCTCAGAGTCCCTGCTGCAGGAGAGGGGCTCACAGGCTTACCCCCGGCCACACAGTGGGGGGCTGGACCTTACCTGGGGTCATGCCACCTATCGCTGGTGAAGTAGGTGGAGTTTTGTGATAGATTTCGTTTGAAAAATGGGTTCTACTTTTAAAAAAATTACTTTGAAAATCTCTAAGGGCCGCAAAAGCTAGAAAGAAGGTGAAAATGATGATCAGTTATCGAACGCTGTTTGCAGACCACTTGAGACACATCATCTTATTATGAGTCACAGTGATCCTGTTGGGATCCTGCCATCCCCAGTGTCCCAGTGTGGGAAGGGACGCTCAGACGGGTTAATTCACTGTCTAGATGTGTGGCCAAAACTGGGCTTGAACCCAGGTCTGTCTGACTTCAAGGGCCTGAATCTCAAACATCCCATTTCACGCCTGTTTGTGGCTTCAGATTCTGGGACTTTGTTTCCCTTTGCAAGCGGTCTGGGGTGAGGGCACCCAAGGACCGGTGATGTGACCCTTATAAAGTGAGGACTGAAGAGGGCAGTGAGGACGAGCTGCGAGGACGAGGTGCTCACAGAGCCTGGCGCACAGAAGGCGTTCAAGTGCAGTGGCATTAGCTGCTGTGAGGGGTCCCACAGGGCTGACCCTTTGGGGNCGTGACCCTTATAAAGTGAGGACTGAAGAGGGCAGTGAGGACGAGCTGCTCACAGAGCCCGGCGCACAGAAGGCGTTCAAGTGCAGTGGCATTAGCTGCTGTGAGGGGTCCCACAGGGCTGACCCTTTGGGGAGCCCAGTGAGGTCAAGTGACCTGCCAGGACCAGACAGGCAGTTGGTGGCAAGGCTGGACCCAGGTCTGGGCCTGAGTGTGAAGCCTGGATTATGTGTCCTCTCTGGGACTCTTTAAATGCTGGGTGGGCAGGGTCGAGTCCAAGAGGTGGGAGGCCAGCGGGGGTGTGTTGGGGGGGTAGGCTGAGCTAGTCCTGTGGCCAGAATGAGGGTGGCTGCCCCTGACTCCCATGCTCCCCAGGGCACATGCCTTGACAGCCACAGGAAGCGGGGGCAGAACCAGGTGAAGGGGCTGCTGCCGATGCCTCCCGGTCCTCCTGACCCCCGGGTACCTCTAGATTGGATAGAATGTTGGAATCCCCTGGTTCCCCCTACTCCCTACCATGTGGAGGTTGCAGGGCTATTTCCCTCAGCTTGAGCCTCCAACTTGTCCCCTGACCATCCCCCACTGGCCCTGGTTTCGCTGGGGTTGGGGGGGATCTGTGAGTTCCTCTCTGACGTACGACCACTCTTTGATCCGAGTGAACAAATCAGACACCAGGCAGCAGATGTCTTGAAAAATGTGTGTGTTCTGGCCATACTGTGGAAAAATCCCTAAGAATTTGGGCTGCAAAGACCCTTAGAGAGCTTCTAGTCTGCCATTTCCTAGTACAGATGAGGAAGCTGAGTCCCAGAGCGGGGAAGGGACGGGGCCAAGGCCACACAGCTGATTACTAGGAGCGGTGCTTGTACCAGAACTTGTGGGATCTGAGTGGTCAGGGGCTTTCCTGCCAGAATTCTTGGGGATCAGCAATATAGGGAACCCCCAGGGCACTAAGAGGCCAGTAGTGGGTTCCGGCCAAGGGAGGCACATCCATCAGGTGATCCATTCATGCAGCAAAGACTGGGAAGACCTCCGGGTGCCAGGTGCCAGGCCACGCGCCACAGCGGGTCCACACAGGTGTGACCTCTCTTCCTTCCAGGCCCCATCCTGACGGGCCCGGCCCCTCCTCCTCAGCTCTTGACAAACACAGCAGCGCTTTGCCCTTTCTGTGCAGGAGCCTCCAGCCGCCCACCTGGAGTCTTTCTACTGTCTTATCCATCCTGGAGCTGGAGCCGCTGAGTCACAGCTCAGCCTCCAGACAGGGAGATGGGGGGGTGGCGAGGAGGAAGGCAAAGGACGTTACTCCCACGTGTCAGTCCTGAAAGGCCAGCCTGGGGGATCAGGGACCCCTGCCAACCTGCACGGGTCTGCACCCAGACCCGAGAATGGCATGGAGGACCCAGGCCGTGAGGACTGGCCGCTGGGCCCCTGCTCCATCTGGGCCCGAGGCCTCAGGCTTGGTGAGTCAGGCTGCCTGGGGGTCGGGGGCTGGGGCTGCCAGAGACAGATGCGCTCCGGGACACTCCCTGCCCGTGCCCTGGGGGGTGTGAGCCGCTGTGTCCTAGGAAGGTACAGAAGGGTGCAGCCTCAGGAGGAGGAAACTGAGGCTCCAGGCGCCTGGGTAAGACCAGCCACTGGGCACATGGTCAGGAAAGGGGGAGGCTGGATTTGAATCCAGGTGGCCGGGGCCCCACAGCTTGGGCTCTGAATCCGTGCTTAACACAGGGCCTGGTGCTTTCGGTAATTAGAGGTGAGTAGGTCAGCTGGAGGGAGG
This sequence comes from Ailuropoda melanoleuca, assembly GCF_002007445.2. NCBI lineage: Eukaryota > Metazoa > Chordata > Mammalia > Carnivora > Ursidae > Ailuropoda > Ailuropoda melanoleuca. The sequence goes on along the minus strand of NC_048219.1, from coordinate 1,457,553 downwards.
CATTTGGGGAGGCGGTGGAGTTTCCCTCCCTCCCCCAACCTCCATCACCCACCACCCTGAGGGAAGCAGCCCACACTGGGTGATGGAGGTGAGGCCCTCGGGGCCTCTCAGTGTATTGGGGGGCAGTGTCAGGAGCCCCTCCTCCCCGGGGTCGCCTGCCCCTCGCTGGCCACATCCCAGCCGTTGCCCTGGTGCCTGGGCTCTGGGTCGGGTCGCAGGGAGTAGCTAGTCACTCAGAACCTCCCTGGGAGAGCAGGGCTGAGACCGAGGGGGGCCAGGATTGGGGGGGATCGTGAGGTTGGGGAGCAAGCTTTCCAGAGCCTAGAAATAGGGCAGTGGCATCCCTACGCGAGGGCTTGCCTCCCCGCTCCCATTCCCTGCTCCTGGGCTGAGCCGCGCCCCTGGTGCCCTCTGCCGGTGGCGCCTCTCCGCGTACCTGCCGGACTGGCTTTTAGCTCCATCCTCTTCTCCGTCCTCGTCACGGGCTTGCAGAAATAGGATTCATCTGACCGAAGAGGGAACCGGGGCCGAGAGAGGCAAAGTGACTTCTCTAACCAGCAAGTGGCAGAGCCAGGCCTCTAACCTGGGGCTGCCTGACTGGGGACCTGCGGCTCCCGAGGCCAAGGCGGGAGCACCAGCTCACTCCCCAGGGCGCAGGGCCCACCGTGTGCTGGCGGCTTCCAGGTCCTGGGAGTGCTGCGAAGGTGAAAGCAGGTGGCAGCCCAGGCCGAGGCCCAGGTGCTGGGAGCCGGGCGCTGCCGGAGCATTTCAGGCCAGCTTCAACCACCCTCTGTTTGCGGGGTCTCCTGCTTCTGTCCTTGGTGCTCTATCCCCACCCCCACATCCTAGGTCAAGGTCAGCCCTTTGTCATTTCCAACCTCGGTCACTGCCTCTCTCCATACTCCACCTCTGAAGTCTTCTATCTCCTGGGACCCGTTGCTGCCCTGGTACTAATATCTCTGTGACCTTGAGCAAATCCCTTCACAGTCTGTGCCTCAGTTGCTTTTCCGTTCTGGGAAGCCCAGTCCTCCGTCTGGATCTGGGTGTTTCTCCCCACTTGAGCAGATAGGGCGAGCCTGTGTGCCCCCCCCCGCCCCAACGCAGCAGAGGCCCAGCCCCACCTGGCACCCCGAAGCCCCTTGGAGCGAAGCACCAAGCCTTCTGTGGCTCAGACCAGCAGGGACATGACTTGTCCTGGTTCTGCTCTTGCCAGAGTGCTTGTATTTCCTCACACTCGAAAAATACTGCGTTTCACAGCTCTGTGTCAGCCACAAAACAACTTGGCTGCCTGGAGAGGAAGCGAGGAGCAGTCAGATAAATTAATTACTCGCTGCCGTCACGCTGAGGACTGGAAGCCTGTTTGAGCTGCGGGCCAGTGGGAGTTCTGGGCAGCAAATGGCCCTTTGCCGGCCGTGATCCAAGGGCCTGGGAACGTCCCTGTTTCCCTGGACCCACAGCAGAGAGGCGATCAGGAGCCGCGTCGACAGGGCAAAAGAGCAGCTTTCTGAGCCCTCGGGTGACTACGGGGTCAGCCCCTGGAAGCTGAAGGTCCCAGTCTAGAAAGCACCTTCATAATAATAGCACCGCTGACAGTGCAGACAGCGGCTGCCACGTACGGAGCACTGGCCATGTGCCAGGCCCTGTGCCAAGCCTTGGACGGGCCTTATTTGACTGACTCCCCACCACATCCCTAAGAGACGGGTATCTCATACCCATTTTACAGATATGGAAACTGAGGCCCGGAGAGGCTGAGTTATTGGCTCAAGGTCCCACAACAAGGAAGAGGTGGGGTGGGTTTAAGGCTGGTTCCACCTGGAACAAAGCCCCTGCCTGTTGCAGGGACCTTGAGGTGTCAGCCCGCACTGCAGGAGGACAAAGGTGGCCTGAATTGGGCCCTTCCCCGGGTTCCTTGGGGATCCCTGGTCCCACCCGGCTCTGACCCGTCCCTCCTGCCCACAGCTGAAGGAGCACCCGGAGAAGGGGGTGTACGTGAAGGGGCTCTCCATGCACACGGTGCACAGCGTGGCCCAGTGTGAGCGTGTCATGGAGACGGGCTGGAAGAACCGCTCGGTGGGCTATACGCTGATGAACAAGGACTCCTCGCGCTCCCACTCCATCTTCACCGTCAGCATCGAGATCTACGCTGTGGGTACGTGCAGCTTGGGGGGGGCGCGGGGTAGCCAGAGCTGGGCTCCCACTCCTGGCAGCTGAGACCCTTCACCTCCCGGGACCTCGGGGGCCCCATCAGAAAGGGGGAGAAGCTGCTCGAACTGCCTGGGGGACACCCGTGAGGGCCCTCCTGTGCTAGGGCCCGAGTTTCCAGGATAAGCGGCATCATCAACACCGCCGAGCACACACCACGCGGCTTCTGTGCATGAGCCCATTTGCTCCCGTAGCCCCGGGAGGTGGCTATCAGTGTCATCCCCATTTTACAGATGAGGAAACCGAGGTCCTGCAACTAGAAAGCGTCAGAGCTGGCCCTCGATCGCAGGGCTGTGTCCCCAGGGTGTACCGCCTGCACCATTGGGAGTCTTCTCTTTCTCCGCAGTGCTCCCCACCCTTCAGTCACTTCCCCCTTTCTGGAAGAGCCCCCGAGGAAGGCAAGAAACTCATATTTATTTCTGGCCGCCAGTAGCGCTGTGCTAAGCACTTCACAGCGCTCCTTCCTTCTTCTGTTGCTTCCTTCTCTTTAGCCCACGGAAGTCCTAGAGGCAGGCGTTCTAACTGCCATTTTTCAGATGGGAAAACTGAGGCTCTGAGAGGTACAGTGGCTTGCTTGTGCAGGGTCCCACCGATAAGCAGGGGAGCTGGGATTTGAACCCCAGTCTCTCTGATATCTGGGCTTTTCCCAGTAACATGGCAGCTGCCTCCAAGTCCATCATGAGTAGAACTCTTGAGGGCACTGTAGTAGGAAGCAGCCTCGGCCCAACCAGAAACATAACTCTGGAGAGATCCCCGACCCAAGGTCAGTGGCAGGGTACCTCCTATGACATCGCCCAGCACGTGTGGTGACCCGGCCCCAGGCCAACCGTCTGGTGCTTGCTGGGTCTGAGTCTCCCCATGGTGCTGACACGGGTTGGGCAGGGTCAGTGAGGCCACAGCGTCATGCCGTGAGGCTGCGGGTGGGGGACAGGGATAGGACAGGGGAGGACAGATCTGGACGGAGGAAGACAGAGTGCCTTTGGGGGTGCCTCTTGGTCTTTGCAGAAGGGCGTGAAGGATGGGGCAGGCTGCCTGGAAACAGGCTTTTAAACAAATTTATTTTTTTATTTTTCTTTTTCTTAGAGAGCCAGTGTGTGAGTAGGGGGAGGGGCACAAGGGGAGGGAGACTCTCAAGCAGACTCCACGCTAGGCCTGGAACCTGACGGAGGGTTCCATCTCATGACCCTAAGATCACGACCTGAGCCAAAATCAGGAGTCGGACACTTAACCACCTGAGCCACCCAGGCGCCCTATAAGCAAATTTAAAAGGTGTTTATCATTTTCCTTATAAGTTCAGTAAAGCTATTTAGGAATTAGAGAAAGGTAGGTAAAATTACCCCTAAACCCAACTAGTAGTATTTGAGTGTATTGGGTTTTTTTGGTCCTTTTTATCCTACAAAGTTTATAAACACAATCAAACTCTTAACATTGTATTAAGTTTCTCCCCTGCGCTCCATTCCCTGCGCCATCCCTGAGCATCTCTCCGGCCATGTCTTTGTGACCATGGGTGCCAGCCAGAGGACGGCGCATCTCTAACGCGCTTTTCTAACCAATCCTTAGAGGGCGGTGAGGTTGTCTCCTGTTTTGGCCTGTTGCAAATAATGCCAGGATGGACATCTTGGTGCATCAACCCTTTTCTGCTTTTAGAGTCATTTCCTTGGATGTCATTTCCAGGAGTGGACCTCCTGGAGCAAAGGGTACAAACCTGTTTAAGGCTCCTGGTACATTCTGCCGAGAGCACAGTTTCCATCCATCTGTCCTTCTGCCGCTTAAAAAAAAAAACAAAACACCTCAAACCTCGAGCCCCTCGTGTCCAAGCCTCTCCTGGGTGCCAGCCGGACCCGCTGTTTCCTTACTCCAGGCTGCTGTGTGCATGGTTTCCACTGGCAGGAGACCAGGAGGAAGCCCCCTGCCCCTCCGCCGACCTCCCCACCCCCATCTCATTGGGAATGGAGTCAAGCGGTTTTTCCCAAGTTTCATAGCTACTAAGACACAGAATCAAGACTGGACCCCCAAGTTCGGTGCCTTCCAGACCTGAGCCCCTGTTACCAGCCAGTGCCCGACTCTTATCACCCTCAACGCTGGGGTCTGCCTTGTCCGCACAGCCTTGGTCACCACAGAACTGGGCTTGCTCTCAAGGGGGATGGACCCCTGCTGTGTGCTGGGCCCTGGGTCAACTCTGTAAAAATGTGCTCTCAGTTTACTTTACTCCTTCCAACAACCAGCCTGAGAGGGGAGCTGCTGTTAGTCTCACTTTGTGGCTGCGAGAATTGAGGACCAGAGAGGTGCATGGCTCTGCTAAGGTCGCACAGCAAGGAGGAGGCAGCGCTGGGTTGGGAACCAGATCCAAGAGCCTCCAAAGCCAATGTCTTTTGCAGGGAAGGATACAAGGCCCTGGGTGACCTAGTCACATCCCCCCACCCTTGGCCTCACAGGAACTCTGGGGGAGCTATTGTGATCACTGAAAGAAATCCCATTGCGCTCAGAGAATAGTCTGGACCTTCCAGCCCCTGCTCCCCGAATCAAACAGCCCTGTGTTCTGACCTTGGGTCCACCACTTAGCAGTGGTGTGACCTTGGGCCAGTTAGATGCCTTTCTGAGCCTTGGTCTCCTTTTCTGTAAGATGGATTCAGTGATAGCGCCTCTCTCAGGGGCTCTGGTGGCTGATGTGAGACCCCCAGTGGGTGGGAGCGCTCAGTGCCTGGTGGCTAAGTGCTCCACGCGGGGCTCACCGAAAGCCCCTCACCCTCCGCCCGGTCCATCTGCAGATGAGTGGGGCAAGGACCACCTCCGGGCTGGCAAGCTGAACCTGGTGGACCTGGCGGGCAGCGAGCGGCAGTCCAAGACAGGTGCCACAGGGGTGCGGCTCAAGGAGGCCACCAAGATCAACCTGTCACTGTCGGCCCTGGGCAATGTCATCTCAGCCCTGGTGGACGGGCGCTGTAAACACATCCCCTACCGGGACTCGAAGCTGACGCGGCTGCTACAGGACTCGCTGGGTGGCAACACGAAGACGCTGATGGTGGCCTGCCTGTCACCTGCAGACAACAACTACGACGAGACGCTCAGCACACTGCGCTATGCCAACCGGGCCAAGAATATCAAGAACAAGCCGCACGTCAACGAGGACCCCAAGGATGCCCTCCTGCGCGAGTACCAGGAGGAGATCAAGAAGCTGAAGGCCATCCTGGCCCAGCAGATGGGCCCCGGCAACCTGTCAGGTGGGTCCTGGGGGAGGAGGTGGCAGGAAGGGCCCGGGACTGGGGACAAAGCCTCCCCCCCTTGTTTTCTGCTTCCGGCTGCCCGTCCGAGAGACGCAGAAGCAGCCCCATCTCCTCGCCGCTTCCCGTGAGCATGGCTTTTGAACAGCAAGAGGGAGCCCGCTCGGTGATGGCCAGATGGTAACCGCTCCCCGGTGGACTCAGGAAGAGGGTTTGGGCTGTTCCTCAGATGCGGCGCTGGGGCCGGCTCCCGCCTCCAGGCTGCACCTCCACCCCCACCCCCACCCCGCCTGCCTGCTGTCTCTGGGCCACATCGTGATGCTGTGCTGCGGGGTGACTCACTCCCCCATGTCCCACCCCCACTCCCACTTAGGCACCTTGTGATCGCAGCTCTCATACCCAGGTGTTCGGCTGTCATCTGGCATGTAGAAATCTACAGACTTTGTGGGGTCCTTGCAAACTCCAAGGCTTTCTTTACCTGAGAATCCCTTGTGGAAGGGAGCACAAAAGAGCCTGAGTCTGTCTATTCACTCATCCAGCTCCCTACCCACCTTCCTTTCTATCTGTTCTACAGACCCATTCATCTACTTTCCCATCCATCCACCCATCCACTCACCCACCACCCATCCACTCACCCACCCACCCATCTACTCACCCACCCATTTATCCATCCACTCATCCCCCACCCATCTACCGATCCATCTACTCATCCACTCACCATCCGCCCATCCATCCAGCCATCCACTCACCCCACTTCCCCACCTCTGCCCCTACTCCCCACCGGGACCTCTCCTCTCTCCACACTCACTCCGGAGGTGGCATCACCTCGTGGCTTTAAACACTGTTTCTGTGCTCCTAGCTCCCGTGTGGCCCCAGCCTGGCCGTGTGATTTATGTCCAGATCTTAATTCATAAAGGGGACTGAGTGGGCCCTCTGAGAGGTCAGTGTCACACTAGAAACAAGAGGATGGCACACCTCACGGGGCCACAGGGGGAAGCACCAGTGTTGGTTAGGAGGCAGGGAGGAGCGACGGGGAGCCGGAGCCGGATTTGGAGCCATTACTGGGGTTTCTATGGGAAAGTGCGGGTAGGAGACACAGCCTAGGACTGGCTGGTCTGAAGGATTCCTGTGGGCGGGGGCACAGGGCAGTCCCTGCTTGTCGGGTCCTGGCGCCCGGGGATTTAGGGCAGGGGAGATCCTGGCTGGGAGTGTGAGTTAGACAGAGGGGTGGGAGGGGCGTGGACTTGGCGTTGCTTGGTTGGCAGGCGGAAGGTGGGCCAATAGCTTGTCCACTTTCTCTAGGAATTGGCTGGCCCTGCCGGGGGCTATCTCCCCCTGGCCAGCAAGTCCCCCATGGTACCAAACATCACAAAATAGTAGACAGTTTTAAAAACTATTGCTACACAGTGTCCTCTGAATTTCAGACTTGAATATCCAGTTCAGTGATCCCTTCGAACTTAGCATGTCTGACCCTAAGCTATTGATCTCCCCCAGCCTGCTGGCCCCCAGGCAGGTGATGGCAACCCTTTCCTTCCCAGTGTTCAAGCCCGAAACCCTGGGGTGGCCCTTGGTTTCTTGTTTTCGCTTAAACCCATATCCAATCCAGCAGTAGATCTTGTCTCTGCCTTTAAGACATTTCCAGAATCTGTCCTCTGCTGTCCTAAGTCACTAGCATGTCCTACAGTAGCAGAGCACCCCCACCCTCCAACAGGTATCCGGGTGTCTTTCCTTATCCCCCTCAGTACATTCTCCACACAGCAGCCATGGAGGTCCTGTTCAAATTCAAGTCCTTTTACTGCCCTGCACACACCCTCCACAGCCTCTTTAACCGAGTCAAAGCCAAAGTCGTCAGCATGGCTTCCAGCATCCCCGTGATCCCCCCCCACTCCCTCTCTGAGCTCCTCTTCACCCATTCTCTTCCTCCCTCATTCTGCTCCAGCCACATTGGCTTCCTGGCTGTTCCTGGAACAGTCTGGTCCTACGCCTGCCACAGGATCTTTGCACTCACTGCTCTCTTCTGTCTATAAAGGTCTTCCCCAAGATCTCTGCCTGTTTCTCCCACTTCCTTCAGGTCACTGCCTTTGTCTTACCTTACCTAAGAGGTCCTCCCTGAACACACTGTTTAAATTGTACCCCCATCCCTTGGTTCTTATCCTGAGCACCTTTCCTGCTTTCTTTCTCTTGCTAGAACATGTCTGCTTGTAACATGTTAACATTTTGCTTATTTGTTGTGTGTTCCTTCTTCCTCCGATTGAAAACTCAACGTGGGTGTGAAGTTTTGTCTGTTTTGTTCAGTGCTGGGTCCCCGGTGCCTAGAACGTGCAGGTGCTCAAGAAATATTTGTTGAATGACTGTGTAAATTAGTATTTTATGTTGAGACATGCTTGAAATAAATCCAATACTGTGAAGTGTGTTTTGCATAAGCATGTGGTTCTCTCTTTACGGATTTCTGCTTGGTTCCTGCAAACTGCGTGCACCTTGGTCACGGCCCTCCTTCTGTCTTTCTTCCAGCCCTGCTGTCCAGTCAAGTCCCCCAAAACCCAGTCCAGACTGAGGAGAAGCTGATGCCCCCGCCTGTGATCCAGTCTAACACAGAGGCCGAGAAGCAGCTGATCCGGGAGGTGAGACGCCGGGGAGGTGGGAGAAAGGCAGGCAGGTGGGGCCCCGCAGGAGAGAATCTGCCGAATGAAATCATTTTACCCCCACCATCACCGTGGGGTTGGTACCACAGTCTCCTCTTTGGAGCTCAGAGAGCCGAGGCTCAGGGAGGGGCTGTGACTCGCCCAAGGTCACGCAGCTAAGGAGCGTCTGAGCTGGGATTTGAACTCAGGTCCTGACTCCAGATTGTAGCCCATCTCCTGTCAGGGCCTGCATGGGGAGCACAGGGAGGGGGGTGGGGCATCTGCAGGGGTGCTGTCTCTCTTCCGTACTCTAGGAGGGGGTGGCTGTGGTTTGATGGAAATGGAGGCCTTCGTGGTGGTGGGAATGGCCTGTGCTGAGCAGGGGGGCAGAGCCGAAGGAGTTGGTTCCCAATGCAGGTGCCAACAGGCCAGAGGCTGAGAGCCAGGTGGCCTGGGTGGGCAGTGGGGAGCCCCCAGGCACCCATTTGACCTGTGGATAAGTGGGGTGTTGGCTTCCCAGGAAAAGCCGTCACGTGGGGGCACCTCTCCCTCCCCCAGGTGCGCCTTCCAGCGTCTCTAGGAACCAGCAGGGCAGCTAATAATACCCTGATTACAGACACCGAGCTGATCCCTAGCGGGGGCTTATGCAGCCAGACTCGGCAAGCCCCTGACTCCCGGCTTAGACTCCGTCCCGACTCCAGGCCCCGCTGGTTTCCGGAGATTTCTGCTATTTGAGGGCCCCATTCAGACACCTGAGCATGGGGTGGGACACTGGCTTTTTCTGGAGAAGGAATACCAGGCAGGGACAGCTCTGCAGGGACTGGGGCATGGATGTGTCGGCAGCTGGGCCTCTGCCCCTTTGTAAACTCCGTTATAAGCCCTGGGGCCCCTGGGAGCCCTGGAGAGGCTGTGGGGGCCTGGGGCCCAGCCTCTGGGGGGCAGACTGGATAAGGCCTGGGAGTCTGAGTCCTGCGGGCTGGAGGGCTGGGAGAAATCGGCCAGAGTCCCCAAAGACTGCCCATGACAGGCAGAGGCTCTCACTGTTTGGGGGGAGGCTCAGTTGTGGCCCCCAGATGGACTTTGTCCTGGCCCCGCGAAGGTTCTGGGAGCTCAGCTGCTTCTTGCCGTTCCTCTGCTGGCCTGGAGGCTCCTGGGGCGGGGCCGATGTCAGGTTCCTCTCTAGAGCCCTGGACCCGGCTCCTGGGGAGGCGTGGGGAGGGGCCTCTATTGGGGATGGCTGAGCCCAAGCCCGCAGAATGAGAGGAATCACGTTTTGGGGGTTCCGAGTGGGTTTTGGAATCATGTAGCAACAGGTGACATCAGTCACAACACAGTAGGGCTGGGAGTGTTGGCCAGGGGCTGGGATGGAAGCTTCCCCGCATCTCCCCTCCCCCCACCAGGAAGCCTGGTTGGGTGGGGCAGGCACCCTGGCCGAGGGACAGGGTGCCACCATCCCCTCCAGGTCCCCAGAGAAGAGACTTTGCTCCAGGCTGGCTGCTCCGAGGAGCCAGTGATTGGCAGGCCCTTCTGCCCCGGGGATGGCGGTTTCTGGCCTTGTCCTCACGGGAGAGCCCCATGGCCGCTGCCTCCAAGCACCACCACCTGTGGCCACCGAGCATCCTCTCAGCTGTTTCTAATGTGAACCACACTTGGAGGAAGAGTTGAAGGCGTCTGTCTTTCCTCTCGCCTTCCTTCCCATTTTGCTTATGACTGACTCATGTTTATTGAGCACCTACTATGTGCCTGGAGCCGTGCATTCCTTTCCCATCCAGAACCAGTCAGGACACTCGGGATGGAGGGGGAGGCCCTGTGTGGGGCGGCCAGGGCACCAGGCCAGGGATGGGCTCTGCCACGAGCGGGAAATGTGACTCTGTGGGCTTCAGTCTCCTGGCTACACCAGGCGGGGCGGGGGCGGGGGGCAGATTTGGACCAGAAGATTCCTAGGGTCCATCCGGTTTTCTGTTCTGCAAGTCCAGTTCTTGGTGGGCTCTGTGCCCTGGGGCAGGCTGTTTAAGCTCTCGGATCCTATTTGCTCATCTCCAGGACGCTTTCCTGCGGCCGTGGGAGTGGGAGCTGCTGGTGTCTTCTCACCACTGGGCTGCGGCCCTGGCACCAAGCAGGACAGGGCAGGGCTGGGTTTGCAAGCGTTTCCGGGTTTGCAAGCGTTTCCTGAGCCCCTGCTGGCGCTGGGCCCTGTAGCTGGGGGTGCGCAGGGGGCCATGGGACAGTTGTTCTGTTGCGAGTGTTGGAGCACATTCTGTAACCGCCAGGGGTGATCTAGTGCCGGGAGAGAAGTCCGAGCTACGGGAGGGAGATGGGGATGGAAGGAGCAAAGTCACTGAGCAGGTGGCTTGGCCCCACGGTTTGTCCGCTGTCACAGGAGGACGAGGAGCTTTCGGGCAGACCTGCAGGTGGACAGGAAGGTGTGTGCTGGGATAGTGTTCTCTGCAAAGGGAGGGGTGGAGAGTTGCAGAGGGAGGGAGAGTGGGAGGACCCAGGAGGGGCGCTGGACTGCTAAAGAGGCCCACTGTGGTTCGGGGTCACACATGTACAGCTGGGACTGGAAGTTGGTACTGCCGTATGTGTGCACGTGTGCACGTGCGTGTGCATGTGTGTGTGCACGTGTGCACCTGCGTCTCTAGCCAGGTCTCGCCGCTGTGCAGGTGTGACAAGGCTGAGGCCTGGGTGCCACTGGGGCCGGGGCCGCACTGGGAGGGAAGTGTGGAGGGGGCTCTGTGGGAGCCAGGGGTGCTGGCTGAAGGAGGAGTGTGGGGTAGGGACCGAGCCCCTCTGGGGAAAGGAGGAAGCCAGGGCAGGGGTGCAGGGGGCAGTGAGAAAGCAGATGGGGTGTAGGAGGTCTCCTCTGGCCACCGGAGAGCTGCGTGGTTCTGACAAAGTCACCTCCCTGGGCCCCAGTAACCCCGCGTTTCGCGCTGAGGCTCAAATGCATCTCAAATGTGCCACAGAATGCATAGTGCCATATTAATGATCCTCTGTCCCCTTCTGTCCCTCCTCGAGAGCCCAGGTCATAGTGTCTGTGCCGCTGTAGAACTCTGGGCTTGTTCTGTGCTTCTGGAAGGGTCCTGAGGAATTGGGCTTTTTGCAAGGGGGCTCTCCGTCACCTCCCTCTGTCCTGTCCTTCTGGCTTTCTCAGGGGCGGCTCCACGACACAGAAGGTCACGTACTGTCATCAGCTTGCACCCCCGGCCCCGCCTATGGGAGAAGTGCATCAGAAGGCTGAGCACTCCGGTTATCCTTCCCGCCAGCAGTCGGCTTCCCTGAGCCCCTCCCTCCTCCGTGCTAGGCGACAAGGCTGCAGGAGGGGATGGTGCTATCTCAGAGGGTGGTCAGGGAGGGCTCCTCGGAGGGGGTGTTACTGAGCTGAGGCCAGAAGGAAGAGCTTGCTGGGGGGCAAGGGCAAAGACCCCGAGGCAGGGGGACGTGGGCCAGTCGAGGAGTGGAAAGTGGGCTCTGTGCCCAATGTGGCAAAAACGAGATAACAATTGTCGCGGGGTGGGCCATCTAGATCTCTGGGGACTCGGTCAAGTTGAGAGGCTTAGATTTGTGCTGTAACATAGGAAGCCATTGACACACGGTCTAGGGGCCCCTGGGTGGCTCATTGGGTTGGGCGTCCAACTCCTGATTTCAGCTCAGGTCATGATCTCAGGGTCGTGGGATCGAGCCTCGCATCTGGGCTCTGCGCTCAGCGGGGAGTCTGCTGGAGATTAACTCCCTCTGCCCTCTCCTCCTCCTCTCTCTCTCTCTGAAATGAATGAATAAAATCTTTAAAAAAATGTAGATAAAGTTCAGAAGGGCCTTCACCAGCCCATTTCGCCCCCGTGTCGTATAGGTAATCTTAACTTTGTTCTTTGGGCTTATTGGTATTTCCCGGGTCGTTTGAATGAAGAAGGCAAACTGAAAGCTGCCTTGTGGAGTGGTGACCTGACGCTGCCCCCCCGCCCCGGGTCCCCCCACTCCCAGGAGTACGAGGAGCGCCTGGCCCGGCTGAGGGCCGACTACGAGGCGGAGCAGGAGTCCCGGGCCCGGCTGGAGGAGGACATCACTGCCATGCGCAACTCCTACGATGTGAAGCTGTCCACGCTGGAGGAGAACCTGCGAAAGGAGACAGGTGGGCGCACGGCCCGGCCCGTCGGGAGGGTGGCCAGCTGGTTCCCCTCCCCATTCTACTAACTGACCTTGACAGAGCACTTCCTACACTCCAGGCTCAGTTCTACGTACTCCTCAGGACAGCCCAGCAGGTAGGTACCACCATGAGCCTCATTTTATAGGTAAGGAAACTGAGCACAGAGAGGATGAGTAATTTGTCCACGGTCACACAGCTGGTGAAGTGGGGTCAGGATTGGAACCCAGGCAGTGTTCTCACCCACCCAGCCTTGTATCCCGGAAGCCTTAGCCCCAGGCTGGGCTCTGGCCCAAGGCTGATTTAGCATTACAGCATATCACCCATATTTCATGGGTAAGTTCCTTCCCCTTTTCTCCGTCTTCTAGTCTTCTCTCATTTTTGAGCCCCTCTGTTACCAAAGCAACCACATCCCCAAAATAAGGATTCAATTATTAGCAAGAACTTTCACCTTGCTGAAGATTTTCCTTGTCTTTTTGACATTCTAGAACATTCCACCCTACCATTATCATCCAAACACCTGTGCTGCCAGCCTGCTCAGTCTTCCTAATACTCACCCAAATACTATAAAATCCACCTCGTAATGCGACGATATTGGTGGGTGCCATTTATTGGGCTTTGCTGTGTGGCAGGGGCTAGGCGCCAGATTCTCCCTCAGTGAGTGAGGGGGCACTGAATCCTCACATTGCCAGTGTGCAAACTGAGGCTCGGAGAGCTTCCGGCCGCTGAGCTAGGGAGTGGATGTCCTCTTTCAGCAAAGGGAACGTCCGGACTCTCTCAGGGGAGCCCAGGACACAGTGACAAAGCAGTGGGTGGATGTAATGCCCATGAGCGGGGAGCCCTGACAAGGCCTGTGGGATTGCAGGCTCGTCCACTCTGGCAGACGCAGAGGAGAGGGAAGGGCAGGTTCTAGCATATTCTGTCCTTCACAGTGTTCCTCCCGTCCAGTTTGAATATTAGGCCTCCAAGTGGTTTTATTTGGTCTAACAATCCTCCGCAGTGTTCATTTAACTCCTACAGATCTAGCGTTTCCTGTGGATGAGAGCCCTGAGCGGGATGCCCTATGGGGGCCTCTCGGGGTCTCGGGTGTGAAACCTGCTTGCTGATCGGGAGCTCTCGGCCTTGGAGGCCATAAGACCCACAGGGCAGTCACCTTCTGTGTGAAGAGCAGCCCCAAGGCCACGAATGGCTGGGGAGGTCAGAGAATGGAGAGCTCCTGGTGCCAGTCAGGGAAGACTTCCTGGAAGAGGAGGAAGGAGACAGGGTCTGAGTTCTGATAGAGGAGAGGGCAGAGATGGGAGGCCAGTATCTGGGGGCCTGGGAGGCTCTGGCTCTTAAGCCCGTCCCTTAGAGACGGTGTTCTTGGGGCCCACCGCCAAGGGGTCACTGGCCCTCCTCTGCGAGGAGCTAAAGGGAGTCTCCGTTTGCAGAGGCTGTCCTCAAGGTGGAGGTCCTCAAGGCGCAGGGCACGACCAGGGCCGAGTTTGCCAACAGGTCTGAGTCCTTCCCCGCGTTCCACTATGAGATGGCCGTGAAACCCGAGGTCTACTCCATGCCGCGCCCTCTGCCCAGCGAGGATGTCTCCAGGCCTGAGGTTTCTCGCGGGTTCGAGGAGCTGCGCACGGCGGAGACCTCCAAGTCTGACGTGTCTGTGGGGTCTGAGGAGTCTTCCAGGCTCGAGGAGACCTCCGTGTCCGAGGCCTGCCCTGGGCCTCAGGAGCCTTCCCGCGTGGGGTTCTCCGTGCCCGAGGCGGAGGCCGAGAGCAGACACCTTCCAGAGCATTCCGTCAGCTGGGAGGCCGTGGACCCCGCGCTGCAGACGGGGTCGGTCCCCGAGGAGGAGCAGCCCTCGCTCACAGCGCTGGGGCTGTTACCCCGCCTGCACGACCCATTTGCCGAGGTGGAAGCCAAGCTGGCCAGGCTCTCCTCCGCGGTGGCTGTGCCCGAAGCGCCCCAGGCAGACACAGCCAAGCCCCCCGCACAGGTAGCCGATGTCACACGGGACGCCACGTGGAAGGTCAGCAGGCAGAGCTTGGCAGGGTTGGGGGGGGCACACGTGTCACCGGGCGCGCACCGATGTCTGTGCGGGGGGCCCCCGCTTGGTGGCCGGCCCACGGGCGCCGGTCTTCGGGGGTCCGGGAACCAGAAGCCCTGTCTTGTGGACAGCCGTAGGGAAGGGGGGATGGAGATGGGAGGCTTTGCCAGGTGGGCACCTGTTCTGCTAGTGGAGGGACACCCACCTGAGGGGTTAGCTGAGTTGCCATGATTACACTGAGCTTCCAGGCCTGAAGGAAGGAGCCGGGGGAGGCTGGGGGCTGCGGGAAGGCTGCTGCCTTTCAGGGACCCCCCCCCTATCTGGCGGGGGCTGCTCTGCCCTTCTGTCGCTTTGCTGGATGCCTTCTCCCCTTTCCACTCTCTTTTATGGTTTAAATTCTCTTTCCCTTCTCTCCCTTTTGTTCTTTGTCCTTTGCTTTCTTTTCCTTTCCTTTCCTGTGTGTGTAATAAAGAGCATAGGCCTTTGAGTCGGACAGACCCGGGTTAAATCCCAGCTCGACCACTCACATGGCTGTGTGACCTCAGACGGTCACCTTTCTGGGCCTCAGTTTCCTCTCCTCTAAAATGGGGGTGCCGACACGCGCTTCACCTGAGGTAATGCAGGCGATGCTCCTGGAGCGGGCTCCCTCCCTGGTTCTCTCTTCCCTGCTCCCTCCTCTCCTCGCCCCTGCTCCGCACCTGTCCCCTCCTCGGTGACAGGCAGGAGGAGGTGGTGGCTTGGTGAGGCACTGGGCTGGGGCGTGGGGCGCTGAAGGGGAGGTCAGGGAGTGGAGGATGATTCCGGCCCACTGTCCCTCTCCTTCCCCCACCCCGTCCTCCTACAAGCACCCCTCCCTGACGGATCTGCTGGGGCCTAGTGTGGATCTGCTGGGGCCTAGTGTTGTTAGGTCTGAAGCTGAGTCAGCTGACTGCCTCCTGCCCAGGCCTGTGAGTCCCCACCCCACACCCTGGGCCAGGCCCTCAGGTCGGGGGAGGAGTCCCAGGTGCCTGGGTCTTCCTGTGACATTCTGGGCCTCCGTGTCCTCATCCCTGAGACAGGGACTACGACCCCAGCCCACCCCCAGCTTATGGGAACTGGCCCGTCGCAGAGCAGTCCTACCTCTTATTATTGATGGATTAAGAGGCCACTGCTCAGTGATTTTCCAACTTTGCTTGGCCTTGGGAGCCTGTCTAAAGCAAGGAGGCCTGGTGTGTGCTGAGGGCGAGGGCTGCAGGGTGGGGGCCAGGGTCCCCGAGGCGCTGGCCGGGGAACACCTGGGTCCCATGTTGAACACTGCTGCTCTCAGACCCCTGCCTTTTCTCTTCTGCTTAAGAAAGCACAAGAGGCCATGGGGAACGAGAGGAAGGCTTTAAATCGACCCACGTGTGTGGAGAGAGAAAACTATCTGCCACCCTCTGGACTGGATCGCTGGGTAGGGGCTGACGCACTTGAGGTTCTCAGTAGATGGGAGATGGGGTGGCCAGGGGCGCCCTGGCTGTAAGGTGACATTGAGATGGGACCCAAGCAGGAAGAAGGGGCCAGGGTAGAGAGCATCAGGGCGGGGGATGGCATGTGCCAAAGTCCTGTGGCTGGGAAGATCTTGACTTTCTCAGCAATGGAAAAATAAGACTAGAGAAGCAGCAGGGTGGATAGGGCGGGGGGTTGGAGGAGGCAGGGAGGGGCATGGAGGGCCCGAAGGCCGTGAAAGAAGCTGGATTTTCCTGCAAATGTACTGGGAAACTGTGTAGGGTTCTCATCGGGAAAGGGCTGTGATGGATTTGTATTTGGAGAAAATTGCGCTAGCTGCCATGGGGAGCCTGGGTCCTGAGGGGCAGGAGAGCAGGACTGAAACTGTTCCGGGGTGTTGGAGGAAATCGTGGAAGTAGGAACCTGGTCGGGTGCATGTTTGTATAACTGGGTGCCTCCGAGCCAGAAGTGATCGTCCTGGGCCGTGAGGGACCCAGCCTCTGCCACCTGGGATTGAGGCCACCGGGAGCTTGTGTCCAGGGACTGGCCTCTCTGCCTCCATCTTGGTTTCTCTTTGTGCTCAGGAGGTTGACCAGGGCCCAGAAGTGGCCGAGGAGATGATGTTGACAGCAGAGCCTGGCATAACGGCCGAGGCTGAGGCCCAGGTGGCCTTGGAGGCTCAGCCTCAGCCCATGCTGGGCATGACCAGTGTGAGAAGGGACAGTGTGGGCGTGGAGGTGACGGTGCTGACTGACGACCTGCTGCCTGTCGTGGACCAGCAGCAGGTGCTTGCCCGGTAAGTGCTGGTGCTCGGGGCTGGTGGGACCCCGTGGCAGGGCAGGAAGGGGCTATGCCCCGGGCATGGGGACGGGAGTGCCTGTAGAGTCTTCACTGAGCCCCCTCTCTGCTCCCCTGCCTGGCGAGGCTGAAGAGGCCCTGAGCCTCTTTCTAGGAGCCAGGGGCGGGGATGGTGCTAGTCAGCCGGGCGGGCAGTGCTCGGCTCAGGGAACTGTACAGGTGCCACCAGACTCCCTCAGGCACCTGCTGGGGAGCAGCTGCTCTAGGAGAGAGGGAAGGGACTGTAGCCTGCCTGGCATTCGCAGGAATCCCAGGGTGGGGTGATGCAGGCTTTCCTCGGCTCCCAGTGAGCCTCCAGTGCCCTCCTGACAGGAGACCTGCTCACCCAAGTGACAAGCCACCCGATCACCCTCAGAGGCTGCCTGCCCCGGGAGCTGGGCGTTCTTCCCTCTGTGCTAGCCACTTAACATTTCTGAGCCTTGGTTCTCACTTCTGTAAATGAGAATAGCGTCAGGCTCACCTCCATGACAGCCCCATGGCCAGCGTGTCAGCCTCCTCCCAGCAGTGGCAAACTCAGTCCCACAGTCCACAGTTCAAACATGAACTGAGCAGGGACTGCGTGCTGGGAACCAGGACGCAAGGATGAATGAGCTGTCACCTTGCCTTCAAGGGGCCCACGGTCCAGGGGGAGGCAGCTACCCAGGCCCAGGGAGGGCAGCATCTGTAGCGCGAGAAGCAAGTGTGTTGTGCAGTCGACTGCCTGGGCTCCTGTCCGCCTCCATCTATCTACCTCTACCACCCAAGCCAACTTGAAACCTCCCTGTGCCTTAGCTTCTTATCTACAAAAGTGGGTGATAATAAGAGCCCCAGCCTGAGAAGCTGAGGGTCAAATGAGACCACGCCTGCTGAGCGTCAGGCCCCAAGAAAACTCTCAGCACATGTGGCTGTGTTCAGGGTGTGGTCTGGAGTTCGATCAGGGAAGCCATCATTTTCTGTTTCTTAGAGTAGCTTTGCTTAGCTCCACCTGAATGAGGTTTGCAGGACAGATGCCTCAGGGTGGCATCAAGATACAGGGCACAGCCCAGTGGCACAGAAGCGCAGCGTGGGGGAACAGCCTGGCTGTTGGGAGAGCGCGCAGCGAGGAAAGCTAGAGCGAGCTGGGTGGGGGGCTGCAAGGGGAGATGAGGAAGCACCAGGCCCCAGGGCTGCTCTGCTCTCACGGGGTGCCAGGGAGCACGGCCGCCAGCCTGCTGCGCTGTGGGGACCATGGGCTCGGGGAGGCCCGCGGCGGGTGGCAGGTAGTTGGCTCTGGTCCACGGCGAGGTGCTCGCCCATCCTGTTGTGGGCACAGGCCGGGGTGGATCTGTCGGGAACCCGGGTCGGACCCCGTGCCCGCGTCTGGGAGGGGTTGTTGCGAGGCCCCCACGACGTCCCGCTGGACAGCACGCGTGCTGATGGCCAGGTACCATCACGCGCGCCTCCTTCTCCCCGCCGGCAGTCTGCAGCTGTTGGAGCAGCAAGTGGTGGGGGGCGAGCAGGCCAAGAACAAGGACCTGAAGGAGAAGCACAAGCGGCGGAAACGGTACGCGGACGAGCGCAAGAAGCAGCTGGTGGCGGCCCTGCAGACCTCGGACGAGGACGGCGGCGACTGGGTGCTGCTCCGCGTCTACGACTCCATCCAGGAGGAAGTGCGGGCCAAGAGCAAGCTGCTGGAGAAGATGCAGAGGAAGGTGAGGCCCCCCCACGCCCAGGCGGCCCTGCCTCCGCACCTGGCATTTATCCAGCACCTGCTGTGTGCCTCGGCAGCCCTGGAGGCAGCCCCGGTGACGGACATGCGTCTGCTGTGCTGGGAGAGTGTGTGTGACCCATGGGACAACAGAGAAACAAGGGGGACAGCGCCAGACAGTGATAGTGAGGGAATTCTAGGGGAGGGTGGTGAGGTAGGAGAGACGTCGGGCTTCGGACTTCGAAGCCCACGGCCAGGAAAGAATTCTGAGACGTCTTCGGTGCAAAAGGTGAGTTTATCAAAGCACAGGGACAGGACCCCTGGGCAGAAGGAGCAGTACCCGGTCGTGAGGAGTGGCCTGTTATGTACTGTCAAGTTGGGAGGGGGTTAGGGGTAGGGTAAGCCTCCGAGGAATTTTGGAAGCAAGGTTTCCAGGACCTTGAGGGGGCTAACTATTGTTGGGCAAAGGTCATTCATTACCATCTAAGAAAACCTGAGTCATGAGACCCTTCAGATGGATATGGGTGGGTCATATGCTTGGGGTGTGATTGCCTACACGTATCTTGGGGGGTTTAGAGATAAAGGAAGTTTCCAAAGGAATTTTAATGTTAGACTTACAGGGGGACGCCTGGGTGGCTCAGTCGGTTAAGCATCTGCCTTCGGCTCAGGTCATGATCCCAGGGTCCTCAATCGAGTCCCACATCCGGCTCTTTGCTTAGCAGGGAACTTGCTTCTCCCTCTGCCTGCTGCTCCCCCTGCTTGTGCTCTCTCTCTCTCTGTCCCTTTCTCTCTCTCTGACACATAAATAAATAAAATCTTTAAAAAAAAAGTAAAATAGGGGCGCCTGGGTGGCATAGCGGTTAAGCGTCTGCCTTTGGCTCAAGGCGTGATCCTGGCGTTGTGGGATCGAGCCCCACATCAGGCTCCTCTGATATGAGCCTGCTTCTTCCTCTCCCACTCCCCCTGCTTGTGTTCCCTCTCTCGCTGGCTGTCTCTACCTCTGTCAAATAAATAAATAAAATCTTTAAAAAAAAAAAAAAGTAAAATAGACTTACAGGATCCTGCGGGGGGAGGGGTCAGGCTAAGATTGCCTCTTGCCCTTAGCAAAGTACCACATCCAGGCCGCTGAAATCCTAGAGGAATGTCCCTCTGCCCGTTTCAAAGACTTGTCAATGGGCTGTAGGCAGTAAGGAAATTGAATAATTTTTCTTCTGCCTTTGTTTTCCACGTCAGGTGGCTTTATTTTTTATTTTTTCTTGGGTTGAAGTGCACACGTGCAAATCACAAGTGGGCAACTTCACTCATTTCCACAAAGTGAACGCACCCATGAACCAGCACCCATGTCGGGGAACTGAATATTGGCGGAAACTTAAGTTCCCAGGGCCACCTTGGGCGGGGGGCAGAGAAGTTTTTCTGGAGGCAGTGACTTCTGAGGTGGGACCTGAACCTTAGGAAATACAGGGCCAGGTCGTGACCCAAGGAAGAGTCTTCCAGGCCAAGGGAGGGGCCGGTGCCATGTATGAGGTTAGTGGCTCCAGGAGCAGAAGGGAGGCGAATATGACCGAGGGCAGGGAGGGAGGACAAGACAGAGGAGGAGCGGCCATCTGCTTCCTCGGCGCACCCTCGGGGGCTCGGGGCTCTGGGCCCTGACACGTCCCCCTCGGCCGGCCGCAGGGCACCCCTCGTCCCCATCCGACACTGCCAACGCAAGGATCTTGCCAGAGCAGAAGCTGATGCTTTTCCTACTTCGAACGCTGTAGTGTTTGGCTATTTTCATGCTTGTTCTTAATACCCTTTTTGTTTTCAGCTAAATTTGGTCTTCCTGGGATATCTCGTAATTTGGTCTATGCACCTAAGTTTTGAAAAATTCTTTCTGGAGTTCAGTTAATGTCCCATTTTACACCTTCTTCATTTCTGTCCATTTGCACTTTAAGGGTTTTGGATTGCTGATTTGAAATGTTCATACGTGTGAATTGGTGGAAATTTTATTCACATCAGGATGTTGGGTTACATTTTGTTTCTGCGTCCTCGTGCTTTGGGGGGGATTTTTCTTCTGCTGAAATGCTTTGATTTTCATATTCTGCTTGTAGAGCAGCTTTGATTAGCTACTCTGCTCTTTTCTGTGAAGTTTGCAGCGTCTTGTTTTTCTGCACTTTTGGGACCAGCTGATAGCAGAGGTGAGGTTTCGGGAGGCTGGCCGGTTTTGCTCAGTCAACAGCACACTCTTCTGTTCCTATAGTGAAGTGCAGTGTTAAATAGATTGCCCCCTACTACTGTGGTAGTTAGCCTCTCACCGCAAATAGAGTTGCCTAAAATAACACAAATTTATTATCTCACAGTTCTGTGGGTCAGGGTCCAGCTCCAGCATGACTGGTTCCTCTGCTTAGAATTCCATACGGCTGAGACCAAGGTGTTGGCAGGGCTGCATTTCCTTCAGAGGTTCTAGGGAAGAATCCATTTCTTCCAGGGTCATTCAGGTTGTTGACAGGATTTAGTTCTATGTGGTTGTAGGACTGAGGTCTGCATGGCCTTGCTGGCTGTCCGCTGGGGGTCATTCTGTTTCTAGAGACTGCCTGCCTTTCCTACTCCTGGCTCCCCTTAGAGACGCCCAGGGCCAGCCCCTCCTAGGCTTCAGCTCTCTGATTCTGCTCCTGTCTCCTTCATCTGAAGCATCTCTTCTTCTTCTTCTTCTTTTTTTTTTTTTTGTAAGATTTTATTTATTTATTTGACAGAGAGAGAGACAGCCAGCAAGAGAGGGAACACAAGCAGGGGGAGTGGGAGAGGAAGAAGCAGGCTCCCAGCGGAGGAGCCTGATGTGGGGCTCGATCCCAGGACTCTGGGATAACGCCCTGAGCCAAAGGCAGACGCTTAATGACTTCGCCACCCAGGCACCCCTGAAGCATCTCTTCTAACCCCTGTCCTCTGCCGGGGTCTCTGCGCCCCTCTCATAAGGCCCCGTGTGGTTATACTGGGTTTACCAGATGATCCAGGATAATCCCCTGTTTTAAAATCGACGGTTTAATAACCTTAATTCCAGTTGCAAAGTGCTTTTTGCTGTGTAAGAGAACATAGTCATGGGCACGTACCAAGGGGTGGAAATCATAGGGGTTGAGACTTTGCCTTCCAGATTTTGCTCTCACTTTTGGGTTCCCTCCCTCTCTCTCAGTGGAAGGGGTCAGTGTGTCTTTCGTGATTTTCTCTTGTTTCTGCAGGCCTTTTATTTGCACCTCAAGGGGTCTCCCACTGATTAACAACCTCCAGAAGCAATGCCTCGCAGAGACTAGCCCCTCGGTCTCTCCAGGGACTTGCAGAGACCAACCCACATTCCAGTCTCTTCTGTTGGTTTCGAAGTATCCGATCTATCGTCAGTATTTTCCTACTCAGAGTGGGGCTTTCTCTTTTGGGGAGTGATGTTATCTGCCTTCCAGCACCTCCCCCTCCCCCTTCCACACTTTGCTGGGTGCTTTCCACTCATCCCCGCCGCAGGGCGCGCCCACCAGCTGTCTGCTGGACTTCTGGTATTTCAGACCCGCTGGTGTAGGCTGGGCGGAGGCTGGTTTCATTTTCTCTCCTGGTTCTGTGTGTTGTTTCGGAGGGTCTCCCTGGAGTGATTCAGATTTAGGTAGCTGCTGTTATCCCCAGGTATCTAGAACTTTTGTTTGTTTGGGAGAGAGCACGAGCAGGGAGGAGCAGCAGGCAGAGGGAGAAACAGGCCCCCGCTGAGCAGGGAGCCTGACGTGGGGCTCGATCCCAGAACCCTGGGATTATGACCTGAGCCAAAGGCAGATGCTTAACCGACTGAGCCACCAGGCGCCCAAACTTTCTTTTTTTTAACAGAAGCAAGCATATGTGTGCGTACAAATCTGCTACCCACACGCCTACATAGTCTCCCTTCTTAGATCAAAGTAGCTACAAACACACTTTCCTCCACCTAGACTTTTTTCACGATACATTCTGGAGGTCACTCGGTAACAGTCTCTAGAAATATTCCTCATTCCTCATGGCACTCCATCATACGGGTGTGTCATTGTTTATTCCAATAGCAGCTCTCTCTCTCTCTCTCTCTCTCTTTTTTTTTTTTCCAAGCCCACATTGGGGCTTGAACTCACCGCCCTGAGATCAAGACCTGAGCTGAGATCAAGAGTCAGACACTTAACCGACTGGGCCACCCGGGGGGCCATCCCGGCAGCTCTCTCTTGATGGACATTTGGGCTGTCCCTAGTCTTTTGCTGTGACGAAGAGCTCTGCAGTGAGTAGTCTGGACACACACTACTTTTGGATTTTGGGGTAGGTTTCTTTGGAATTGATTCCTCCAGCTGGGACAGAGGAAATGCATGTATGATTTGGGCTGTTGCCAATTTCTGCTCCCCGGGGAGAATCCTTTTACCTTTCCACTAGCACGTGTGAGTGTGCTTTCTGATAGCCTCGCCAGTTTGCATCTTTCTTACTGTTGAGCAAGGCTGAGATTTTTTCATATGTTTTAGGGATGATGGCAGTTCTTTCCCTCTGAACTGGTTCACATCTTTTGCCCATTTTTCTGGTAGGCTGCTGCTTCCTTTCCCCTCTCCACTCATAGAAGCTTTTTACAGCATTACAGTATTGTAATTTATATCAGGAACATTAATATTCCTTTGTCTGTGGCCAGTTTCTTCATCTGAAGAAAGTTGGAAATGTTTTTGTTCCCATTTCATTTGTCTTTTTACATGCTTTATGGTATCTTTGCCATACAAAAGAATTTTTTAAAGTTCTATTTTGTCCAATTATCAACTTTTTATTATTGCATGTAGATTCTGAGTTTATGCTTCCTTCTAGAACTTGTATAGTTTCTTGCTTTCTTTCTTTTATTTTTATTATTTATTTTAATTTTTTTTTTAGGCAGATAGAGAGTGAGTTGGGGGGAAGAGAGGGAGAGAGAGAATCTCAAGCCAACTCCCTGCTGAGCGAGGAGCCCGATGCGGGACTCAGTCTCATGACTGTGAGATCGTGACCTGGACTGAAATCAAGAGTTGACGCTTAGGGGCGCCTGGGTGGCACAGCGGTTAAGCGTCTGCCTTCGGCTCAGGGCGTGATCCCGGCGTTGTGGGATCGAGCCCCACATCAGGCTTCTCCGCTGTGAGCCTGCTTCTTCCTCTCCCACTCCTGCTGCTTGTGTTCCCTCTCTCGCTGGCTGTCTCTATCTCTGTCGAATAAATAAATAAAATCTTTAAAAAAAAAAAGAGTTGACGCTTAACTGACTGAGCCACCCAGGCCCCCATCTTTCTTTCTTTTTTACATTTAAATCTGATTAACTTGGAATTTATCCTGGTGCCTGGGTGAGGCGCTCATTCCATTCTATCCGTTCCACATGGCTCTCCTTGTTTCCTAGCACCGGTTTTCGGAAAGCCCATTTATTCTCCACAAACGGCAGCTGCTGCCTTTATCGTATGCTAAAGTTCTGTAAGCACTGAGATGTAGTTCTGATTTTTCTATTCATTTCTCTTGCTCTGTCTATTCATGTACCAGTGCCAACCATTTTATTTGAAATTCAGGGGCTTTATAATAAGTTTTATAATTTTATAGGGCTAATTCTCTATCAATGATTTTCTTTCTTTCTTTTTTTTTTTTTTAAAGATTTTATTTATTTATTGGACAGAGAGACAGTGAGAGAGGGAACACCAGCAGGGGGAATGTGAGAGGGAGAAGCAGGCTTCCTGCCGAGCAGGGAGCCCAGTGCGGGGCTCCATCCCAGGACCCTGGGATCATGTCCTGGGCCGAAGGCAGATGCTTAATGACTGAGCCACTCAGGTGCCCTCTGTCAATGATTTTCTATTCCAGGTTTTTCCTGGATATTCTTGTTTGTTTGTTTTTTACAAAATGGACTATAGAAACAACAGGGCTAGTGCAAAAGTAAAAAAGGGAAAGAAGTAAAGAAAAAAAGTTGGTGGAATTTTTTGGGGAATCACATTATATCTATACATTAGCTTGAGGGTATTGATACCCTCATGAGGTTGGATTTTTCTGTCCACGAACATGGTATGTCTTCTGTTAATTAAGACCAATTTTTGTGTCACTCAAGAGTATTTTATAAATTTCCTCACATAGGTTTTGAACATATCTTATTAATTTCACACCTAGGTGTTTTATTATATTTACTTTCCTCTGTGAGGTATCCTGTTCCATTATGTCTTCTCACTGGATTTTATTTGTAAAATGAAGCCTATTGGCTTTAAAAAATATTTTTAAAAAATAATTGTGAAGTAAAAGGGAACACTTCTTAACTTATTCTATGGGGCCCATATCACCTGATAACAAAACCATACAATGACATAACAAGAAAACTATAAACCAATATTTCTTTTTTCTTAAGATTTTATTTATTTGAGAGAGAAAGAAAGTGAGAGAGACCACAAGCAGGGGGAGCAGCAGGCAAAGAGAGAGGGAGAAGTGGGAAGCCTGATCCGGGGCTCGATCCCAGGACCCTGGGATCATAACCTGAGCTGAAGGCAGATGCTTCACCGACTGAGCCACCCACGTGCCCTATAGACTAATATTTCTTATGAATATAAACACAAAATGCTCCACAAAATACTAGGAAACCAAATTATACATCATGCCAAAGTGGGATTTATCCTAGGAGTGCAAGGTTGGTTTAATATCCCAAAATCAATTAATGCAATATACCATATCAATAGAATAAAGGACAAAACCCACATAATCATCTTAGTGATGCAGAAAAAAAGTATTTGAAAAAATTTAACACCTGTTATGATAAAAACACTCAGGAGACTAGGAATAGAAGGGAACCTCTTCATTCTGATAAAAGGCATCTATGAAACGTCTACAGATAATATCATACTTAATGGTGAAAGATTGAATGCTTTCCCCCTAAGATTAGGAGCAAGACAAGGATGTCTGCTCTCACCACTTCTAGTCAACGCTGGGCTGGAGGTTCTAGCTAGGGCAGTTAGGCAAGAAAGTGAAATAAAAGGCATTGAGATTGGAAAGGAATAGATAAAACCATTTCCATTTACAGATGACATGATCTTTTAGGTAGAAAATCCTAAGGAACCCACTAAAAAAAAAAAAAAAGCCCTAACTGCTAAAATCAATTAACAACTTCAGCAAGGTTGCAGGATTCAAGATCAATAAGCAAAATGCAATTGTATTTCTATGTACTTACAATGAACAAACCACAAATAAAATTAAGAAAACAGGGGCGCCTGGGTAGCACAGCAGTTAAGCATCTGCCTTCGGCTCAGGGCATGATCCCGGCATTATGGTCAAGCCCCATGTCAGGCTCCTCCGCTGGGAGCCTGCTTCTTCCTCTCCCACTCCCCCTGCTTGTGTTCCCTCTCTCACTGGCTGTCTCTATCTCTGTCAAATAAATAAATAAAATCTCTAAAAAAAAATTAAGAAAACAATTGCATGGGGCACCTGGCTGGCTCAGTCTATAGAGCATGTGACCCGATCTCAGGGTCATGAGTTCAAGTTCTACATTGGGTATGGACGCTACTTAAATAAAAATGTATAATATCCATAAACATTAAAAAAACACAATTCTATTTCAATACATCAAAAAAGAATAGAATACTTAGGAATAACAAAAGAAGTGAAAAGTTGTATTCCAAAAGCTATAAAACATTGTTGAAAGAGATTAAGAATACCTAAATAAATGGAAAGACACCCCATGTTCATGGATTGGANGGCTCCTCCACTATGAGCCTGCTTCTTCCTCTCCCACTCCCCCTGCTTGTGTTCCCTCTCTCGCTGGCTGTCTCTATCTCTGCCGAATAAATAAAAATCTTTAAAAAAAAAAAAAAANTCTATTTCAATACATCAAAAAAGAATAGAATACTTAGGAATAACAAAAGAAGTGAAAAGTTGTATTCCAAAAACTATAAAACATTGTTGAAAGAGATTAAGAATACCTAAATAAATGGAAAGACACCCCATGTTCATGGATTGGAAGACTTAATATTGATACGGTGGGAATACCTTCCAAACTGATCTACAGATTCAAGGCAATCACTATCAAAGTCCCAGCTGGCTTCTTTGCAGCAATTGACAAGCTGACCCTAAAGTTCCTATGGAAATTGAAGGGACGGAAGAGCCAAAACAATCTTGAAAAGAACAAAGTTGGAGGATTCCCACTTCCTGATTTCAGAACTTACTACAAAGTTACAGTAATCCAGACTGTGTGGTACTGGTATAAAGACAGTCATAGAGATCAATGGCATGGAATTGAGAGCCATAAATAACCTTCATGCTTATAGTCAGTTGATTTTCAACAAGGGAGCCAAGGTTATTCAGTGGAGAAAGGACAGTCTTTTCAATAAATGGTGTTGGGACAACTAGATGTCTGCATGGCAAAGAATGATGTTGAACCCCAATCTTACACCATATACACAGATTAATTCAAAATGGATCCAAAAAACTAAATGTAAGAACAAAAACTGTAAAACTCAAAGGTGTAAATCTTGTGTTACCTTAAATTAGACATTGCTGGGACACCTGGGTGGCTCAGTCAGTTAAGCAGCTACCTTTGGCTCAGGTCATGATCCCAGGGCCCTGGGATGGAGCCCCAGGTCGGACTCCCTGCTCAGCGGGGAGCCTGCCTCTCTCTCCCTCTCTGTGCTCTCTCTCTCTCACTCTCACTCTCCCTCACTCTTTCTCAAGTAAATAAAATCTTTAAAAAGATAAATTAGACATTGCTTTCTTAGGTATGATACCAAAAGCACAAACAACAAAGGAAAAAAATAGATACCTTGGACTTAATCAAAATGAAAACTTTTATGCTTCAAAGGATACTATCAGGAATGAGAGAATACAGCCCGTAGAATGAGAGAAAATATTTGCAAATCACATATCACAATGAAGTCCTTATATCCAGAATATGTAAAGAGCGCTTACAACTCAAGAATAAAAAGACAAATTAATCCAATTTAAAAGTGGGCAAAGGATCTGAACAGACATTTCTCCAAAGAAGATAAACAGATGGCCAATAAGCACAAGAAACAGTGGCCAACATCACTGGCCACCAGGGAAATGCAAATCTACAATGCAAAACTACCATTTATAAAGCAGATAATAACAAATGTTGGCGAGGATGTGGAGAAATGAGTGCCCTCATACATTGCTGGTGGGAATGTAAAATGGTGTAGCTGCTTTGGAAAACAGTCTGGCAGTGCCTCAGTTGGTTAAACATAGTGTTACCCCATGACCTAGCAGTTACAAGCAAGAGAAATGAAAATATGGCCACAGAAAAACTTGTACACTAATGTTCACAGTAGCATTATTCATTCTAGCCCCAACATGGAAACAATCATAAATGGAAAAATAAAATGTGGTATATCCACAGAATGGAATATGATTTGGCACTAAAAAGGAGTGAAATCCTGGGGCTCCTGGGTGGCTACGTCATTTAAGCATCCGGGTCTTGGTTTCGGCTCAAGTCGTGATCTCAGGGTCATGAGATCGAGCCCGGTGTCGGGCTCTGTGCTCAGCCTGGAGCCTGCTTGAGATTCTCTCCCTCTCCCTCTGCCCCTCCCCTCTGTCTCTTTTGAATAAATAAATACATCTTTAGAAAAAAGAAAAGGAAGTCCTGACACATGCTCCAGCATGGATGGACCCTGAAAACACTGTTAAGTGCAAGAAGCCACAGACAAGATTCTATATCGTGATATGGAATCTCTGGCATAAGCGAATCTGGAGAGACAGAAAGTGGATCGGCGGTCGCCTGGGGCTGGGGGTTGGAGAGAAGTGGAGGATGAGTACCTGTGGGGGTGGGGTTTATTTTTGGATCATGAGATGTTCACAAACTGGCCGAGCTGATAGCCGCACTATTCGGAATGTACTAAAAACCACTGAATTGTACCTGTTAAATGGGTGAATTGTATGACATGGGAATTAGAGCTCAGTGAATCTGCTACAAAAGTCACCATGTAGGGTTCCAGATGTATGAAAATAGACAAATCTTGCCATTAACACCACGTGTCTACCATCCAGCTTAAGGAATGGAACATTATTAACTGCCCACGTGTGTCCTACCAGGTAGCCTCTGTTCTCACCTGGTTACAGGTGATGACCATTCCCATGAACCTAAAACATCCTTCTTTACTCATCAAACTGCCCTTTGAGGAAACAGACTGTGCACCCAGGGGTCTTGGGGCTGGGGGAGAGCACGGTTACCGCTGCAGCTGGGAGTCACCTGGCAGACCCAGGTAGGAGATCGCAAAAGCGCGGAATCCATGGTCAAATCAGGCTGGCTCTGCCCTTCAGTCCGATGTCTGTCACATGGTGACTTGACCATGGCCACGGGAGAGTGAGCGCTGCAGAGCCTGAAAGTTAATGCCTCCGCTCCTCTCAGGAAAAGGATTTATACAATTTTCTGACACCGTTTAGGACGTGGTGACCCCACTGTTATGTGTGGAGCCTTCCCAGGGGCTCCTGGATAAAATGTGTATGTGTGGGATTGTCCCTGGGGGTCGGCATGGTGGGGAATGGGGAGCTGATGAGCGGGTTCTTTTCCCGTTTCCTGCAGGGCTGTGGACACAGTCAGTGCTCATTTAGTGCCGGAGAGGGGGCAGGTGGGAGGCCAGCGCTGGTGGATGGGCGGGTGAGGCGCAGGCAGTGGGTGTGGAGGGCGGCCGGACGGCGACACGGCTCGCAACCCCTTGCTTCCAGCTCCGGGCGGCAGAGGTGGAGATCAAAGACCTGCAGTCAGAGTTCCAACTGGAGAAGATCGATTACTTGGCCACCATCCGCCGGCAGGAGCGTGACTCCATGCTCTTCCAGCAGCTGCTGGAGCAGGTGCAGCCCCTCATCCGGCGGGACTGCAACTACAGCAACCTGGAGAAGATACGGCGCGAGTCCTGCTGGGACGAGGATAATGGCTTCTGGAAGATCCCCGAGCCCATCATCCTGAAAACCAGCCTCCCAGTAGGTCAGGCGCTCGGCTGTCCCCTCGGGCCTCCTCCACGCAGCTTGCCCTCCTGCACGGTGACCTGGAGCCGGGGCCCCGGCCTTGCTGGCTGTGGGTGCAACAGCTGGGGGGGGGTGCGGCTGGGGCTCCAAGATGGCGGGGGCCTGAGACAGAAGTAGAGTGTTCTGGAGTCAGACAGATGTGGGTTGGAATTCTGGCTCCACCGCTCCCTGTGTGGCCTCTTTGGGCCTCAGTGTCCTCATCTGTGAAATGGGGATTAGTAACTGCACCTTTCGTAAAGATCGCTGGGTGGCTTCGTGTGTTCCTGCGTGTGAACCCCTCGCGCCATGCCCGGCACACGGCAAGCGCGTGCTACGTCTGATCACTGTCACGATCATCACTCATTACCTCCCCCAACAGCCTTGGGGCAGGCAAACATGGTCACACCTTTTACATCCGAGGAGATGGAACCTCAGAATAAGTGACTGAAGCAGACGCCAGTCAGAGCAGTGAGTGGTAGGACCAGGGATAGAAACGGGTTCACCTGCTTTCGCCACTGATTTCTGTGTGACCTTATGAAGGTCACTGTTTCTCTCTGGGCCTTGGTCCCAGATCTTCACAAAGAAGGGGTTGGGTGAGGTGGTCTTGAAGGCCCTTCCACCCCCGCTGAGTCTCAGGTCCCACGGTCTCCGCCCTCACAGGTGGGAGCGCCCCTGATCAGAGAATGTTCCTTCCGGTCCTGCTTCTCTGAGTTTAGGGATGGACACTCCCCCTGTGGGAAGGCGGGGAGCCCAGCCGGCTCCATTTCCCAAATGCAGGCGTTGGCAGGGTTTCCCCTGCCCCCACCGGCCTTCTGTGCTGCAGGAAGCAGGGGAATAGCTGCTTTGGCATCGGAGCCCTCCTGTTGTCTGTGTCCCAGAGTCATCCCTTGGCCTCGGCTGGGCTGCGTACTCACCAGGCTCCAGGCGGGTCCTGACCCGCCAGCTCGGGAGAGTGCTGCCGCCCGCCCTGGCCCTCTGGCCCACAGACGAGGGACCAGGCAGGGACGAGGGACCAAGCAGCAGTGACTTCAGCTTGTGTTTCTCGTAGCAGTTCCAACAGGGCCACAGAACAAGGCAGTCCGCAAAAGCTCTGCAGCAGACAACGGGGAACCAGGCACGGTAAGGCCTCTGGGAGAGGGTGAGGCGAGGGGAGCTGGGGCGGGGGAGGGCTTGAGGGTCAGCGTCACTACGGGGCGGGGTGCTGGGCTTCTACTTTCACCCCGCCTGAGAATCAAAGCAGGAGGCTGAGCCTGGATCTTTCTGGGGTCACTCTGTCGGCCCCTCCCCCGGCTCTGGCCCTCACGCCAAGGCACTTAGGGTCCTAGAGACCAGAGGGCAAGTAGGTGGTGCAAGGTAGCCCTTCTTGCTGGAGAAGGACAGGAGGTGGTCCTCAAGCCCAGACGCCGGGCCGTACATTCTGGTTCCCTGCACCCTTGCTGGTATCCTTGGACCAAAGGGCCCTCGAGGATCCACGAAACAGTAATAGGGCTTCTGAAGTCCCTTTGCTCTCCTACCTCTGTTGTTTCTATTACAACAGAGATATACCTCCCGCAGGTGGAGGTCAGGAAACTTCCTGTAAGCACATCGTTCTGTGTGCTGCTTTACCTGTCGGTTTGGCTTCCCTTGCAAGGCTAGCTCCGGACTCAGGCAGGTGCTCTCTACGCGGCAGGGAGGGTGGCTGCCGGCCGCTGGTGATCCCAGAGGAGGAGACCCAGTCTCTTACCACGTCCTAAACCAACACTTGTGGAAAGATTCTGATGAGCTCTGCCTGGGTCAGGGGCTGCAATTGGACCAGGGACTCTGTCCGGAAGATCAGTTTCTGTGGCTGGTTCAGTCTGGGTCACAGGTGGGCGAGAAGGAGAGGTGGTGTTAGGGCACTGTGAACGATGGCCTCGCCAGGACCACGTCGAGGGGGAGAAGGGTGGTCCCTGAAGGAAGATTCAGGCTGAAGCAAACAAGGCCATTACAGTGGTGAAAAATCAGTCTTTGGTGAGAAGAGTTGGGGATTCCAGTTCTGATGACTTTGATTGTGCCCGTGGGCTGAATACTGTATTCATATTCTATGAATATGTCGTGATGGGTTTGGGCTATGTGGTACTGGAGAGCAAGGCACTTCCCATCCCAAGGGAGGGGGGTGGCTTAGGCTTGGCCGGAGCTGTAACTCTCCTGCCCTGAGTTGCCTGGATCCCACCCCAGGAGTCTGGGGTCTGTAGTAGGGTCCACAGCGGGGGCCGGGAGGCTCAGGGCAGCCCCCACCCCACCAGCCTTGCAGAGGTGAGAACTGTACAAACAAGGGGTCTTGACCCACGAGGATCTGGCCTCTCAGCAGGAAGAAGACCGCTACAAGCTGCTGCTCAGCCGCAGCGACAGTGAAAACATTGCCAGTAACTACTTCCGGTCCAGGAGAGCCAGCCAGATCCTCAGCATGGACCCCATGAAGAGCCTCCGTGAGTGCCTTGCCCACCTCCTGCCTTCCGGCCCCTCCCCGGGAGAGTCCTTCCCGGCCCTCTGCCGAGTGGGAGAGGCGTGATGATGGGTGGATTGGAGTCAGGCCCCGGTTGAGAACCCCTTCCCACCCCTGAGCCTCAGTTCCCTTGGCCGTCTGCTGAGATATGCCTACCTCCCAGGGTTAGGGGAGATGGGGGGGGGGAGCAGCCCAGCCCAGGGCCTGGCACATGGCATGTGCTCCGTGCCCAGATTCCCTCTTCCTGTCCCCCTTCATCTCCTGGCGCAGAGCCACCATGTTCGTTCCTCTGCCTCCCCCGAGCATGGTAGGCCTGCAGCACACAGCTGGGTGTCCTGGCATGGGCTGCCCGGGTCTGGCTCGGGGGCTCACCAGCTTCCGCAGATGCCAGTAGGGTGGCTGACAGGGCCACAGAAGGGGGCACACAGGGCCACAGAAGCAGAACACTTTTAAAAGCAAGAGTGAAAATCACTTTGTTCTTCCATGTCTTTTTGTTAAGATTTTCTTTCTTTCTTTGAGCGAGAGCATGAGAGCACAGGGGGAGGGGCAGAGGGAGGGAGAGGCTTAGGCACACCCCGCACTGAGCCCGGAGCCTGAGCCATAAACCGAGAGTTGGTCGCTTAACTGACTGAGCCACCCTGGTGCCCCTTGTTCTTCCATTTCTAAAAGCAAAATCAAAGGCCACAGAGCTTCTAATAAAATAGCCACGAAAAGCAAATCTCAGTTCTACGTTAAGACTGTTGAGGAGCCAGAATTCAGCAGAGTTTGAGGATTGGGAGGGAAAAATAGCACAGGAAACAAATGAACGTCAGTTGAGGACCTGGCACTGCACCCATGCTGCCGATGAGGAAACTGAGGCTCCCCGACGTCACACTTGCACGCAGCTGGGCCCTGAGTGCAGGCCTGTTCGGCTCAAGATCCGGGGCTGCTGGAGTCTGAGTCTCCAGAACTCTGAGCTCTGGGCTCAGACCGTCTGGGGGCCCAGCTGTGGGACCAGACCTCCAGCTGGGTGGGGTGGGGCGGGCTCCCCATCCCCGTGCCCCCCTGGCTCACCGGCTGCTCTGCCCCCTTCTCCACAGCGCATCACAGCTCGCCCCCCGGCCTCAGCTCCCCACTCAGCAACACTGCTGCCGTCTCGCCTACCCAGGCCCCCGAAATGCCCCAGCCCCGGCCCTTCCGCCTGGAGTCCCTTGACATCCCCTTCACCAAGGCCAGGCGTAAGAAAAGCAAAAGCAGCTTTGCCAGTGAGCCTCTGTGAACACGGCCTCCTGCTGCTGCCCTGCCTTGGGGCTTCCGTGAGACTGCCAGGCCCCCCAGGGCAGCCCCAGCCAGGCCTCCAACCCCCTGCCCCCAGGGTGTGCAGACGCCCGAGGGGGTCCTTGCCCTGGGAAGAGGCTTTCCCTTCCCTGTCACCCGTCCTCACAGAGGTGCGCTCCGACTCCCCACACCACAACAGTGTTCCATCTGCTCACCTGTCACAGCTCGCCGTTCATGCCCACCCGTGTTATTCTGTGCCTCGATGGGCTCAGAAGCCTCAAGGCGTTCACAAGCAGCCCCGACGGAGTGGGCAGCAACTTCCATGTGAATCAAGGACAGCATCTTGGTGATGGACGATCATGCCTCGATCCACCAGGCCCCCCCTTCCTGGGGGAAGCCGGACGGCGTGGGCACGGGAGTCCTGGAGCAGCTGTTCCATGTGCCCATGCCCAGCTGTCTGTGGCCTAGAGGAGGCTTCACGTGAAGCTGCCCCAATAAACTGCCTTTTACCGATGAGCTCCTTCCCCAGTCCTCTGAAGGTGTCACAGGGGCCCCTCCTGCCACTGCTGCCTGGCCTTCACGGGGAAGCCCTTTTTGGAGCAGTTTCTTAACTACCCAATGCCTTTAAAACAGGCCGCAGGCTTTCTGCCACTGCCCGCACTCGTGAGTACTAATGCATTTTTCTGGGGAGAGCACCTGAACTGTCATTAGATTCTCAAAAGATTTGTGAGTCAGGAAAGCAGAGTCCTCGTTTTGGAAAGTAGGGATTGTGTCTTGCTGAAACCCAGAAAAAGGCCAGGTTTTGACAGTCCTCAGGGGCTGTGCCGGAACTGGATGCCCTGACGTGGCCAGAACCCAGGCCGTTGGGGCTACTGAGGACACACTCCTCCCCTTGGCCTTCGTATCCCAGGCCTGGCCTGTGGGAGGGCCCCACCATCGAGGGAAGAGTCTTGGCCTTTGGTTGAAGAGGAGACTCATTTCATTCCGGGCCCCATCTGTGAAAGGGGAACAGCTGCCTCCTAGGGGTGTCGTGAAGGTTCAATGAGATAGTCAGTGATGTTCCCGGCACATAGCAGGTGACTTGCGTTAGTCCCCCTTGTTCGTTCTCCTACGTATTTTGCAATAATGACCGTGGCGGATCCACAAGCCACTTGCCGGGGCCAAACTCACGCCCTGGAGTAGCTGGGGTGGAAGGTGCTCAGGCAACTGCGGAGACCGGTCTAACTGCAGGCCGGCTGCAGTACCCAGGTTGAGAGGAAGATCAGGTCTTTATGGGGGAACAGAGTGCCCTTGTGAAGGGTGGCGCTGACATAAAGGATGGGGACGATCCTGGGAGGCTAAGATGGGAATGGCGGGGGGCATGAGCAAAGGCAGGAGGTGGGGAGTTTGTTAAAGTTTGGAGACTTGCCACAGGGAAGCCCTGAGCAGGGCTGAGAGGAGGATGTGGCTGCTGAGATCAGTTTTGGTAGAGACCTGAGTAAGGAGTCTTGGGTGTCCCCGAGTTGTGGCAGACTCCTAAGCTACCAAATGGCACCACTGGGTCTGAGTTTGGGGTGGACAGATGTAGGATCATATGCAGAAGGGCAGGCGCGCTGGACTGGGGCGCCTGAGGTAGGGGTCAGGCTGAACTCGCAGTGGAGCCAGTGGAGATGGAGAGGAGGTAGAATCAGTTAAGGAGATGGATGGAGGGAGATTTTGACTTTTGCCCCCACATTCTTGGCTTCGTTGACAAGTGTGAAAGGTCAGAAAAGATTAGCTACCTTCTCTCTCCACAACTACCTTCACCATCTGCTGCAGAATATTGGTTGGGACCCAGAGAGCAACTGAAATCTTGGCGCTGCTTGTGGTAGCTTTCACTCAGACCCATGGTGGGGCTGGGAAGAGCCCCGCCAATTTAGGAGGGGTGGGAACCAGCACTACTGTCTGCACCAAGTGCTTCAGAAGCTGCCCGAGAGCTCCCGCCAGCCCAGGCTTTTGCAAAGGCATGCGGGTAAGCGGGAGAGCTGGGCCTCGCTATCATTTCTATTTACAGCCTAGGAGAGAGGCCCGGAGAGAAGTGAAATGCTCCAGCAGCAAGGTTAGTGCGTGGGGGGGTGGGGTGGCGGTGCTGGGAAATGAACCCAGCTTGAGACTTTCAGTCGGTAGGCCGGTTCGCGACCCATCCACGCCGGCTCCAATGTGGGCCACCAGGTCGGGCAGGACAGGCCCGTCCCAAGGCCCCTGGGCCCGTGAGCGGCAGGAGATTCAAAGGGCCCCTGTCCCTCATCTTAGTTTTCCAACCCTTCCTCCCTGGAGATGGCGGAGGTGGGGCCTGGTTCCTTGTCCCGAGTCGATCCTGGTCCTGTGAAGACCACCGACGAGGTGGTTTGTGGTGGCCACCACCGCCGCAGGTCCCGTCAGGGACTTGTGGGTCGATGAGGAGGCGAGACCTGAGCTGCAGGCGGGAGTCTGGACTGGGCGGAGCCTACGGGCGCTTGGCCTTGTTGATTGGCTGCGGCTGCGGAGCTGTCTTTCTAGGATTGAGCCTTTTCCTTTGAGGAGGTGGAATCTCTCGTGACTTCCGCCAATAGGGTTCAGGGACTCCGCCTCCAACGGGGGCATTTCCGGTGGTGCTCCGGCTCTTCTCCGTCTCGGCGGCGCTCAGGCCCGCCCGGCCGCGGCGTACCAGGATCGCTTCCGGGTGTTACTCCAAGACCACGAGCTGCGATTGGGCGGCCTAGACAGGGCACTTCCGGTGCCCAGGTGCTCGGGTTTTGGCTGGAGGAGGAAGATGGAGCCCGGCGCCGCGGCCCGTGCTTGGTCTCTCCTGTGGCTGCTGCCCTTGCTTTGCCCGGTCTGCGCTAGCGGTCCTCGCACCTTAGTGCTGCTGGACAACCTCAACCTGCGGGAGACGCACTCGCTTTTCTTCCGAAGCCTGGAGGGTGAGACCCGGGCCCGAGGCGGCGGGGGAAAGTCGGGTTGGAAAGGCTCCCGAACCCGAGGGCAGCGACCTCCCTCCCTCCCTCCTTCCCACTGGTTTTCCACGAAGGGGCTGCCCGCTCTGGCTTCTCGCTCGGGTGGGGGGCGGTCGTGGTCTCTGCAGCGGTGCTTTCCCTTGGCGTCCCGTCTGCCTCAGCTCCCTGTTCTTCTCGTCCAGACAGGGCCTTTGAACTCACATTCAAGACCGCAGATGACCCCAGCCTGTCCCTCATTAAGTACGGGGAGTTCCTCTACGACAATCTTATCATCTTCTCCCCCTCGGTAGAAGGTAAGGGCTGCACGTCGCTCCCAGAACTGGGATTCAGGGCCCACAATTGATTGATCGCTTTCATCTGGATCGTGTGCATTTTCTGGTCATGGCATGGGTCACCAGCCCTGGGCTCTGCTGCCGCCAGGGAAGAGGGAAATGTTCACTTCTAACCTGAGCCCAGGAGGGAATGTGTCCTTTCTAAAAGGCACAGCTGAGGGTTGTGGGGTCAAGTGTTGCACAGACCATGGAAGCGCAGGCCCTGCTACTCCTGAGAAGGGGATTTTCTCTATAAAGGGCCTGATAGGAAAGATGGAGAGTGCCGCTGCTTGGGTTGGCCTGTGTGGGTAGAGAAAATGGCATGCTATTAAATAGTTTGCCGATAGAGGCATTGTGATAGCTGATGGTAAGAATTGAGATGGAGTCACAGTTTCTAATGGCTAGAACATTAGCCATAATCTAGCCCAGCCCCTGTTGGAGACTGGACGGGTGTGTCCAGGGCCTTAGTAGAGAGCTGGTTGTTGAACAGAATGAATGTCTTCACTGGCTTATCCAGTTGATACTTCAGAATTCCCGTGACAGAGTGCTTACAAGTTGTGCTCAGGCAGATGGGAGTGTCACCGAGAAGGAAGCGAGCTGTGGGTGAGAAGGATTGGGGGAAGGCCGAGCTAGGTTCTTGGCTTTGGGAATGTCAGAGAACCTAAACAGCGTTTCGTCATTTCCATACCTCCTTCCTATTTTTAATGTATCCCATATCACCTGTTAGTAATGGCTTAACGTTCTCTTTAAATTGACCCCTTTAAAAAAAACAACTATAACAACATTTTAAAAGAAAACCAGTAAAGAACCCAGTATCACCACTAAAAATGGAAAGCCAGCATCGTCACTTCCTTTCAGTAGAAGGTAACTGTAGAGTAAACGCTGTAAGTTCTAGCCAGCTTCTGTTGCCTGCTGAAGGCACTGAGTCCGGGGCTTCCACTTAAAGGAGACTAGCAAACGTTAGAGAAGTTAAGATTAGTATCAAACTAAGACATTCTCTTTGATGGAGCAAGCTTGAAAAATAATTGGAAAGGGAAGAAGTCTCTCTGAGATTCAGTGTTGTTTAAAGCTCTGCCCCACGTCACTGTTGGACCTTTTCTGCACCTCGCACAGTAAGTTCCACATGCTGCAGGAAAGCTTCGGGCACTCCTGGGAAGAAGGCTTGTTGGGGGGGGGGTGGCGGGATTCAGGGTAAGAGTTTGGCCCTGGCTTTGAGGGCCCTTCCGTGGTACTGTGACTGCTGTTAGCCCTCTCAGGCGTGAGAACCCTGGCCTGGCTTCCTTCTCCATGCATCGGTGGCTTCGTCGCTGATGAGGAAGCTCCCAAGTCCCTTGCAGTGATGGCCATAGAAGAATGATCCTTAGCACATCCTTTGTACCCAGAAAAAACTAGGTCCTTTTTTATAGATGGACACATGGGCTCAGAAAGGTGGAGGGGTTTCCTGGATTCAAGCCCAGGTAGCTCCGTCTCACAGCCTGGGTTCTTGCCACTGCACAAGGATTTCTCAGCAGTGGCGCTTCTGGACATTTCAGACTGGATAATTCTTCATGGGGGGTGGGGGCGGTCTTGTGCCCTCTAAGATGTCTAGCAGCATTCTGAGCCTCTGTGCACTAGATGGCAGTACTCACCTGCAGACATTCGTCTTAGGGCAGAATTGCTCCTGGTTGGGAACCACTGTCCACCATAGTGTACCAGGAGCTGCTTCTCAGTTGTCTGACTCTGCCTGGCCTGTCTGTGGGAGGGTGGATAGATGGCGTTCTGAATGTGGCAGAAGAGGTGTAGCGTCCCCAGGTACAAGATGTTCTGTCTGTGCCTGAAAGTAAGGTAAGCTGCTTTTTTGTTTTTTCCTGAAAATTACCCCTCAGAAAAGAGGGCCGTTCTCATAGTCGAATCTTTACGTAGTCATGTTATGGACTCATAATGGATGTGTAATGGACAGACGTCTCTATCCAGTGTCAGTACACGGTACTCCCACCCTTCATGTTGCTTGGGCCGGCAATCTTGGGGTTGTCCTTTGTGCTCTCTCTCTCACAGCCCGTATCCAGTCTGTCACAGGTACTGCTGATTTTATCTTCAGGGTAGGTGTGCAGGCCCACCTCCTGTCTCCCCACTTCTCTCTTCCCTCCCTCCCCTTCTCTCCACTTTTCACTGCCTGGGTTATCACAATGGCCTCCTAACCCACTGCTCTGCTTCCACTCCAGTCCCCGTACCCGATTCTCCACCCAGCTGCCAGAATCGTCCATTAAAAATATAAAGCAGGTCGGGTTGTTGTCCTGTTCAGAAGCCTCCAGTGGCTCCTTATGGCCAACCTCTCAGGGGTCTGTACAGCCTCGTGAGCTGCCCTCCCCAGTTCAGCCGGCCTCATTTGCTTTTGCTCTCCCCTTCATACACCAGCTGAGCCACACTGGGCTCCTTGCTGGGACAGGCTCACCTGCCTCGAGGACCTCGCCCCTGTCGTTCTTGATGCCCCCTGTGCTGCCTGGGCCACTCTCACACCTCAGATGCTACTTGCCCCGGGTCTTCCCTGACCGGAAGCTCCCCCTCCCTCCTGTCCTTTTTTTTTTTCTGCACACAAGAAATAATGTTCACGCAATGCCTAAGTGAATTCCTGAGCACTCCCTCCATTACTTTGTTGAACATCAGGGTGCGCTTTGGGGAAGACTCTTGATCTGGTTCTGGGTGCTCATGGCAGTCCTCTGCCTGGACTGACTGACCAAAGAAGGATACCGTCTCATAAGTACAGAGGTTGGAAGTTAATGAGCCTTTTTGGGGATCACTTTAATAAAAACAGTCTACAGAGTGGCTGTGTTATGGCTCTCGTGGATCTAAATCATAGGATTAATAGGGAAAGAAATTACACATGTTGGCAAAAGAGTACTAGTGTCAAGTGACCGCATCATCCTAGATTCAGAAGTGCTCGTTCTCAGACAGTTTAGATGGAAATGAAATTGATGGGCTCTGGCAAACTGCCAGCCCCAAGTACCTCCAGTGATGACAGAGATACTGATGGGAAAGGCACAGGTGGTGACTTTGAGTGAAGTTGTGTCATGAAACTTGAGTGGGAAAGCGCAGCATTTCTGAACGTGTATTTTATGTGTGACTTGAGATGTATATAACTAGCTTGACAACTATAATTGGTTGGTGTTTGACTATGTCATTTATACTCCTGCAAGTTAAAAGTTTATGAATTCAAGTCTTAAGGATCTTCAGTTTGGGAAAATGGGCATATATGGACAACGACCGTCTCCCTTTGGGCTGCAGAGGGCTCTTCTGGGATGGGTTGTGGCTGGTCTGCGGTCCCCGCTCTACGGCCACACGTCAGAGGAGCAGTCTGGCTTACTGATCTGACGCTTTTTTCAGATTTTGGAGGCAACATCAACGTGGAGACCATCAGTACCTTTATTGACGGTGGAGGCAGTGTCCTGGTGGCTGCCAGCTCAGACATTGGTAAGTCTGACTTGGGAAGGTCTAGTGCTTTCTATCATTTCTCCAGGAAGCTTGACGAGTTCTACAAATGGAAGCTGCCAGATTGGCGCTCACTGGGCAGTGAGTGCGGGAACTGCAGAGCCATTCAGTCCCTCCCGTGCTTTCCTGTGACCAGAACCAGGGAGATGTGGGGCCTGTTGGGGCTGGGGACCCTTTTGTTTCCTGGGTTTTTTGTCCCTTTTGTTTTTGTTCATGTTGGTGGAGCTTCCCTTACAAAAAGACGACAGGTAGGGGCTACTTGAGCAGGCCCCAGAGCATTTTGATAGATTATTTTTTTGTTTCCTATTTTGGAAATTCTCAAAGATGCTCGGAAGTAGGGAGAGAGCAGTATCCTGAAGCCTGCACACGTATCACCCAGCTTCAGCAGGCATCAACACCTGGCCCGTCTTGTTTCACTTTCTCAGCATTGACATGTTTGTTTTTGTTTATTTTTTAAAGATTTTATTTATTTGAGAGACACAGCATGAGAGTAGGGGGAGGGAGAGGGAGAAGCAGACTCCCCGCTGAGCAAGGAGCCCAACGTGGGGCTTGAGACCATGACCTGAGCCAGAGACAGATGCTTAACCAACTGAGCCATGCAGGCACCCCAGCATTGCCAGATGTTTAAGACCATCCTGGGTGGGCTTCTTTTTGGGGGTGACGAAGAGGAGGAGAGAAGTCCTGTGAGCCAGGCTTATCCAGGTCAGGTCTGTCTGGGGTAATTTGCCCAACGTGGGCTTTTGTGTATTGCAGGTGGAGGTGGCCTGGTGGTTGTGTGTGGTACCCGTTCAGGTTCTGACCCTGCAGTCAGAATACCATGCTGTGGTCCAGCGGTCCAGCTGGGGCCGACCTCAGCCGGGTGAAGCTGCAGGGCTCTGGGGTGACTGGGAGAGAGTGAGTCACCAGGATGACAGGGCAAGTGACACTGCTTGGCTCAGGGCGCACTGTAAGGGCTGAGCCAGGCGTTTCTTGGGTCTGTGCAGGTGACCCTCTTCGAGAGCTGGGCAGTGAGTGTGGGATAGAGTTCGATGAGGAGAAAACGGCTGTTATTGACCATCACAACTATGACATCTCAGACCTTGGCCAGGTAATCAGGCCTGTTACCTTCCAGGTTTCAGGCCCTTAAAGCAGAGCTCAGCCTGGAAACCGAGAGGAGGTTGGGAGGGAGTCCTTGGCGTGGGGGCACCTTTCCTGACCCCCATCTTTCCCTCTGCTGCTACAGCATACACTCATTGTGGCTGACCCTGAGAACCTGTTGAAGGCCCCAACCATTGTCGGGAGATCGTCTCTGAACCCCGTTCTCTTTCGAGGTGTCGGGTGAGCGAGCAGGCACAGGGCGCTAGAAGCCTGGGAAGGACGGGATCACTTTGTTTTGTGAGGAAACGAACCCAAACTTGATGATTTGGGGGCATTCCCTGGAGGGTGTGGGTGAAATTAATGTAGGACACTCAGAGCCAGACTTCATTATTGCCGTGAGAGGAGGGCTGCTGTTGTAGCAGGGGCTCAGCTGTTGAGAAAACAGAGCTCATCCCTGTGAAGAAATGGCCTTTAGGGACCCCAGGTCTTTGGGCTCAGTTCTCAGAGTCGGTGTTGGGTGTCCTCTTTTCCTTCCACAGGATGGTGGCTGATCCTGACAATCCTCTGGTATTGGACATCCTGACGGGCTCTTCCACCTCATACTCCTTCTTCCCGGATAAACCTATCACCCAGGTGAGGTGCAGCCTTGAGGCCTGTAGGTCCTGGGCCTGGTGGTGGAGCACTTTATTTGAAAATGAGAAATGGGGCCCCTGGGTGGCTCAGATGGTTAAGTGTCTGACTCTTGATTTCAGCTCAGGTCAGGATCCCAGGGTCGTGAGGTCGAGCCCTTTGTTGGGCTCCACGCTGCATGTGGAGCTTGCTTGAGATTCTCTCTCCCTTTCCCTGTGTCCCTTTCTTTCTCTCTCTCAAGAAAAAAAGAAAGAAGGAAAAAAAGCACGTAGGACAGCCCACTTTGCGGGGGCTGGGGATGAGAGCTTGGTGGAGGCAGGAGGGGGCCGAGGCAGTGGGGCCTTAGGTGCCGCCCTCAGGTAGGACCTGGGTGGTTGTGGCCCAGCTGCCTGTCCTTTGCCTGGGCTCTCCTGGATGACAGCCCCCTGTCGTTCCCAGTACCCCCACGCAGTGGGGAAGAACACCCTGCTCATTGCTGGGCTCCAGGCCAGGAACAATGCCCGGGTCATCTTCAGTGGCTCCCTGGACTTCTTCAGTGACGCCTTCTTCAACTCTGCAGTGCAGAAGGCCGCACCTGGCTCCCAGAGGTGGGTGCTGGAGGGCTCTCGGGTGCCTGGGAAGAAGGAGCCTTTTAGCTGGAAGGGTCAGAGGCTAGCTATCTTCAGATACTTAAAATTATTTGAAGACTTGACTTTGTTGTTGTGTTACTGGTGTTGGCACTCCAAACTTCATGGTAGTAATGGCTTCTCTGGAGATGTTCCGACATGTATTTACTGCACAGGTGACTTCCAGAGCAATACCATCTGCAAGCTTTTCCATGTTCCCTTTAAGCAGGATACCTAGATATGTATGGCCCCCAGGCAGAAACTAGTTTTGTGCAGTTTATCTCAATGAATAGGGACTTGTCGTGAAGAAGTTGGTTCCAGTGCTCTGGCCTCTCGTGAAGAAGTTGGTTCTAGTGCTCTGGCCTCTCGTTTTCCCCTTCTGCAGGTATTCCCAGACAGGCAACTACGAGCTAGCTGTGGCCCTTTCCCGCTGGGTGTTCAAGGAGGAAGGGGTCCTCCGTGTGGGGCCTGTGTCCCACCATCGGGTGGGTGAGACGGCCCCACCCAACGCCTATACTGTCACTGACCTGGTGGTAAGAGGGTCTTGGAGCAGGAGGGCCCCGGGGGTTTTGGCCAAGTTGCTTCAGCTTGAAAGCCTTTTTTGCACATTTCTGTGATGGCCTTAGCGGCCTAAGGAAGAAATTCATCTCTGCCCCTAAGAGTGTCAGTGGAGGTGCAGAGTGCCTGGCACATAAGCCACTGTCTAAAGAGACCTTTGAAGGGGTGTGGGTTTGTCGAGGAAGTGCAGGAGCGGGAGGGCTTTGCCAGTGCATGCTGCTGGGAGCCGGATTCACTAGAGAAACGTTGGAGTCGGGTCTAGAGGATGAAAAGGGGTAGGCAAGAGAAGTGGGGGCGGAGGGGCAAGACAGCAGGGAAGGTGGCAGCAGGGAGGCCCGAGAGCACCTGGCCCACTTGCGAGTGGAGCGGTCTGGGTGCAGACTTGGATGGTCCCATGCCGAGCTGTGGCTGGGAGTTCCTACCAGGCTCACGAGTGGTTCGGGGCAGCTCTGAGGGTGGTGGCACCCCGGCTGACCAGCCTGTTGTCTCAGGAATATAGCATTGTGATCGAGCAGCTCTCGAATGGCAGATGGGTCCCCTTTGATGGTGATGACATTCAGCTGGAGTTTGTCCGCATCGATCCTTTTGTGAGGACGTTCTTGAAGAAGAAAGGCAAGTAGTCATGGTGCACGGGAATGCTGCAAGACGACAGTCCCCTGTGGCTTGCTCTTGTGAGGCAAGAAACCCCTCCTGCTTACAGTCTCGGATCTTCCCCAGGTGGCAAATACAGCGTCCGGTTCAAGTTGCCTGATGTGTATGGAGTATTCCAGTTGAAAGTGGATTACAACCGGCTAGGCTACACGCATTTACACTCTTCCACTCAGGTGAGCATACGTCACAGTCCCCTTTTTGGCCAGACTGGCCCCGCCTGGGCTGCTGGGTGGCCAGGGCCTGTCACCTTGGTCCTGTCGTAGGTGTCCGTGAGGCCGCTCCAGCACACGCAGTACGAGCGCTTCATCCCCTCGGCCTATCCCTACTACGCCAGCGCCTTCTCCATGATGCTGGGCCTCTTCATCTTCAGCACGGTCTTCTTACACATGAAGGAGAAGGAGAAGTCCGACTGAGGGGGCAGAGCCCTGGGACTCCTTAAAACACAAGACGGGGCTTATGTAGGATTGGGGCTTCCTTTATGGTGGGATTAGTGTGTGTTTGTTTTAAGCTGTGTGACAGTGGCACAGCCTTACCTCAGGGGGAGATGCAGCATTGAGTACCAGGGGGTGGGCGTTGGGGGCTGATTTTTATGTGAGTTTTTCCACCTAACCTAAGTGGTATTTTTCATATGTGGTCACTCTCATTTCTAAGATAAACATTGCCCTCCAACTTGGTCTGGCCCCGTGTGCCTTGCTGTGGTGGGAATGCTGTTCAGTAATGGTGAGACACAAAAGTATTGCTGACCGTGGCCTGCATTTCCCTAAGTGTGAAATCCTAGAGCTTTGGGGGAGAGGACATGGTTAATAATATACGAGGTGTCTGACTTTCTAATAGGATTGTAGAGTTGACATGTATGTTTACCTTGCTTTAGGCAGTAGTTGGATTTCTAAAAAGCATGTGTAAAATTCTCTGTGAAATCCCTTCCCCATTGTTGATTTCTACTCACAGAATTTTCTTGTCTTTATTAAGGTGTAAGAATCACTCAAAGCCACATATGCAGTTCAAAGCAAGTAGGTGATCTTCAGTTGTAAATGTGCATTTAATTCTTCATAATTCCTGTAAGAAATGCTAGTCAAAAGACGAATCAGCAAGTAAAACGCCACAGTTAATTTCCATTTCATCATTGCCTCTAGCTCTGTT
Organism: Ailuropoda melanoleuca; assembly: GCF_002007445.2. Taxonomy (NCBI): domain Eukaryota; kingdom Metazoa; phylum Chordata; class Mammalia; order Carnivora; family Ursidae; genus Ailuropoda; species Ailuropoda melanoleuca. Next base: position 1,413,289 of record NC_048219.1, on the reverse strand, counting down.
AGACTTGATTCAGTAGCTGGAGGAGCTCCGTGAAGTACTTCCTCAGAGACACCCCCGAGCTTTCCAGGCCTTGCTGGCTGTCTTTTCATTCTGATACCTGAATATACTGACCTGGGCAAATGTCTGCCTTAGCTCAGAAAACATGCACACCGAGGTCCTGGATGCCACTTTCAGATGAGCCAGAGTCCATTCCTGGGGTCTCGTGCTGCCCTAATAGCCCCTGCCTTGCCTGGATCCTCCTCTAACAGATCCATGCGGCCCTGGACTTCGCAGAGGTCTGTGAGGAAGGTAGGGCTTTTTGGCCCACAGTTAGTTAACACCAGACCCTCTTCTCACCTGCTGCAGATTTGTACTCCAATCTTTCTTACCATGTTGTTAGCACTTACTTACAGGGGGCCTAGTGATTTCTTTCTAGAGTTAGGCTGTAGACCAGAGGTTGGCAAACTATGGCCTGTGGGCCAGTCTGGCCTGCAAGCCAAAAGTGGTTTTCACATTTTTAAATAAATAGTTGAAAAAAAACTTAGTGACACGTGAAATTCAAATTTCAGTATATTTACATATTTCAGACTGTTTTTGTGCTCTAACAACAGTGGAGTAGCCGCGACAGTTGGAGTATTTACCACCGGGCCCTCCGCAGAAAGTGCCAGCTCCTCCAGCTCCGCTCTAGCCCAGGTTCCCACAGCACAGGCGAGAGAACCTCACACGGGTTACACGATGCTCCTAAAATCGCACAGCTAGGGTGAGTTAGTAGCTACAGACCATGAGCTTTGCCACCAGCTGTTCCTTCCGTTTGCCAAACCAGAGGCCTTCTCTAGCGCTGACCAGCCTCTCCGCGCCCTCCCCCTCGTGCCGCCCGCCCTCGCGTCCCGGGACCCCGCCCGCAGCGCTCACAGACCAGCACCACACGGATGTCGCTAAGCTCTTTTAGTGAGACACCAGCTACAGCGGAGCCCTCACGGGGCTGCTCTCCAGAAGCAGAGGAGCAGGGCTGCCTGGCACAGCGCTTCATACTCCAGGTTGGCTAGAAATAACATCTTCATCTTGGTTTCCACGCAGCTCTTTTCTGTGAGCCTGTCGGCCAACAGAGTGGCAGCTGACTGCTGGAGGAGCCAGCTGATTATCTTGTCTAGTTGTAGGTGCTTCAGGGCTAGAGTATGTTCACCCCAGAGGCTTAAATGAAGTACGTTAGCAGCTACTCGGGCAGATGGTCTCTGCAACAGGCAGGGAAGCGGAAGGTTAGAACATCACTGACAAAGCATTCGACCCACAACCCGATTTGTTAATGAATTCTCATTTTAGGGTCTTCCCTTCTCTGGCCCCAACCAAATTCTTGTCTACCCCTTTGTCTCTCCTTCCTATAATACTATTCATTCATCTGACACCTTCTGGCTGCTCTCTACCCCTGTTCCAGGCTTTTCCAGGTACACACATATGCCCCCGGCAGTCTGCGTTGTTGAAACAGCCTCCCCCTCAAGAAAGGCCCACACACTGCCTGGGTCCTAGCACGCTCTGGTGCGAGGGGTTCTCTCATCATTCAGTAACTGGTAGCAGTGAGCATGGGCTGTGGCCCTGACAGCATGCCGCCCAGGAGGAGGCAGTGGCAGAAGAGTTTGAACCCTGTCTGCCTTTGTGCCCTTCCACGAGGCATGCCAGATGAACTAGGCCTGCCACGGCCAATCACGGCTTCATATATGCTAGCCTTTATTTTCCCTTACTAGTTTTGAAATGTCCAGATCTGCTCTTGGAAGAGGTCTTCACATCTGTCTCATTAGGTGTCACCTGTTCCTATAAGCTACAACTCCATTAAACATTTCTTAAAAATAGATCCTCTTCTAAGTAACTTAAGCCACTAAAGCCAGGAGGAGTTGCATTGCTGGAATTCTGATTTGGTGGCTAGCTCCCCTACTCGTGTTTATACTAGTTTGTTCTCCTGTACTTCACCTTTATCTTTCTAAGAGGAGCTGTCACTCTAGTCTTGCCCAAACCTATCTTTACTCTGGAACATAAACCTCCACAATCCCTGCAAAACCTGGGGATGACCTCACCTTGCTGGCCTCTCGCTGGAGCAGTGACCTCACCAGCTGTCTTGCCTCCAGAGGCACCGACTCAGGCAGTGCGGGCAGCTGAGCCTCCTGGTAACTGCGGCTTTCAAGGTGGGCCCTGCCCTGGCCATAAAAGGGATTGGAGAGCCCAAAGATCTCATAGGCGAGCGCACCCACGGCCCAGGCATCCGCCTTGCTGTAGTCGATCACCGCCTGGGGGCCAGGGCAGGCGGTGGACACCTGTTTGGAAAGCAGCAGGTGAGCTTCAGGCTGCTGGCACACTGAACGCATTCATGTACCTACACAGCACCTGACTCGTGTGCTAATCTGAACTCTGTCCCAAGGAACCTGGAATTTGAGTGAGTTGTGGCTCAGACCCAGAAGAATCTGCTTAGGCTGTCTTTGTGCCGACAAAACAGGCATCTCCTGCAAACATCAGGGAGGGCCAAATTAACACACGGGGCAAGGGACTTGTGCCAAATTAAGGGTCAGAAAAAACAAGGTGTTGTGTAGGTAACGAGGCAGCGAGTCTCGTCCTCTCCGTCAGTGGAAACATGATGAGAAGTCTGCTGATGGCATGGGACATGCTCCGTGGGACTCACCTCTGGGGCCATCAGGCAGCCGTTTCCGCCCCGATCCACGTACCAGCTGGTAAAAGGCAGCTGCAGGCCGGTGCGCTCGTCAGCCAGGCAGCAGCCGAAGTCGGTGATCACCAGCCAGGGACAGCCATCTGCGAAGGGACAGGCAGAGGTGAGGGACTAATCTTCTCCGAGAGGCCTTCCTAGGAGCTGCTACAGACACCAAGGCGTAGGTGAGGGGCTTACAGGGACACAGTATCAGCCCGGGAATGCAGTGCAGTCATCCAAGGCTGGGTGGGTGGCCACTCACCAGAGCCCTTAACGGCGCACTCAACAGGAGCACGAGCGTGCCTCCAGGGAAACCAAACCCCTCAAGCGAAGAACTGGATAAAAGTTTGGCTCAATGTAACGGATCAAGTAATCAGAGCTAGCCCAAGACTGAAGGACCTGCTCCTGGTTTACTCAGCAGATGGCATTTGGCTCTAAGAGCTCTTATGCCCCAAGGATCTTTGATCTGAACTTGAAACCCCAAATCCAAACCTAAGAAACAGGTACGTCAGGATTTAGTTATCTGTGAAAGGATTCACACAGACTTCCTTTAAAGAGCTAGTTCCTCTAGCAATTTAATAGCATGTGACTTTAAATCTTCTAGCCCAAAATTTACCCGATCTACGACTCTCCTTTACAATATCGCAGGTTAAGTGGCCATCCAGCCTCATGTCAGTGCTTCCTGTGTGGGGACCTGGGGAACTCACTATTTCCAGGGGCAGCTGGGCTTACATGTGGACAACTCTATTTGAAAATTCTTTTTCCTACTGAGCTAAGTCTCTGTCTTCCACCACTGAGGTTTTTATGTAAGTGGGCAATAGAAGGGAACTCAGGGACTATTAACCATCACTCCGCAAGCCCCACAAAGAACGAAAGCCTCCATTTTGAAGGAGGGATTGCTCATCTCTTGGGTACAGAGCTAAATTAAGACACAACTTCTAATAAAATATAAAATCCAAAGAACAGGAAGAGTCCTAAGTGTCTGCAGACCTGAAGTCTGGTGCCCCTGGAGAGCTGGGAGGGTGCAGCCGGGACCCACCTGCATCCAACTCCAAGAGAATATTGTCAGATTTTAAGTCTCTGTGTGCGACGCCCTGTTGAACCAGATGATCCACCGCCTCCAGCAGCTGCAAGACCATCACAGTGGCGAGGCGGGGGCTCGGGGTGTTCTCACGAAGGTACTGGCGCAGCGTATAGGGGTAGCTGGTGGAGAGGGTGACAGGGCCTCTTGCTGGAGTTTTTTTTTTTTATCTCTGCCCCCCCCGCCCCCGGCCCAATATTCTTTGTTACCATCCATTATCCTGAAGTTAGGAAGGGAGAGCTAGGGCCCCACATGATGGAAGTAATGGTACAGATACTCCTTCCTCCCGCCAGTGACAGCAATGCCAGGAGGTACAGAGGATTAGGGAGGAGAACTGTCTTACACAACTGGTAAGGCAAACCATAGAGAGGGGGCAAGAGTCAAATGGACTAAAATCACTAGTGAGAACTAGGTTCTGAATGAAGAGGAGATTCTGTTTTCATGAAAAGTCACCCCAAAGAGACCCCGCTTTCTGGGACAGTATGCCTTCGGCACAGGTGAGAGTCCTCCTCCCTGCCACCCTGTGGCTCCAGGTACACAGAGGCATGACCAACTCCTTACTTCTTCATAACGAGGAAGAGAGTCCGCCCGTGGCCCAGGCCTTCAGGGTGAAGACGTGGGGGCAGCACGTCAGGGTAGTCGACCAGGGCCCCTGGCAGCAGTGGTACCGAGGAGGTGAAGGCACGGAAGACCCGGATGATGTTGGGATGAGGGGCCAGTTGCTTGGGACCTCCCTTGAATCTTCTGTTTCAGCCAAATGGGACAAATGTAGGAGTCCAATATCAGATACAACAGTTGGAAATATATATATATATATAGACTATATGGTTTGAATTCCAGGTCTGCTAGGGTAAGCCCTTGGCCAGGTTACTTCTCTGGTCTCAGTCTCAGTTGCCAAAGGGAATAAGGTAGTACCATAAGTTATAAGGTTAATACTTATATAAAGGACCTAGAATCTGATGGCAAGTTCTAACATAACCCTTAACATATAGTATGAGCTCAAACCTTTGTTGAGGGGCGCCTGGGTGGCTCAGTCGGTTAAGCATCTGCCTTTGGCTCAGGTCATGGTCCTGGGATCAAGCCCCACATCCCTGCATCGGACTCCCTGCTCAGTGGGGTGTCTGCTTGTCCCCCTCCCTTTGCCCCTCCCCCTGCTTGTGCACTGTCTCTCTCAAATACAATCTTTAAAAAAAAAAAAAACAACCGACAAAACCTTTGCTGAAAGAATGAATGGACACAGATGCAGTTTGTGGTACAGAAGCCATCCCTCCCCCTCGGGGAGCCCCACACCCACAGCCCTGCTGAGGCACAGTGGCTGTGTTCTGGGTGGGTGAGTCAGCCTGCTTTGCCCCACCTCTCAGCCAGTATGCACTAGGTGGGCACCTGGCCTCAGGGCAAGAAGCCTGCAGTCACATCTGAGATACAAATGGTTGGGGGGAAAAGGGATGGGGGCCAGTTAAATTATCTTTTTGAGGAGCACTAGTGAAAAGACATGGTAGTAACCTAGCAGTCAGGAACGGAGCTGAAGGTGAAGGGTGCTATGAGACTTGCTTGGGGCCATGGGAAGCCAAAGAGATGTTGAAACCAAAGGCACACAGACAGGGAAGAGCTGTGGGGTAAGAACTGAGGACACGGGGTGGGGGGTGGGGGAGGTGATGGCAGAGAGCAGAGAAAGGAGAAGCCCAGAGACGTGAAGACAATACTGAGGGAGCAAGATGCCCACCCCTGTCTTAAGACGGGCCTCAGTTCCCGAGCTCTGTGGAGCCAGTCTCTGTGTGGCCTACTGCTCTTTCTCGAGTCCACCTGAGTGCACCCCATAAGCAGTCAAGGGATTTAAGGCTTGTTCCTAGCCTTGGGCCACTGGGGCTAGTGGGAGAATCAAGATCACAGTGGGAGGGGCGCCTGGGTGGCACAGCGGTTAAGCATCTGCCTTCGGCTCAGGGCGTGATCCCGGCGTTGTGGGATCGAGCCCCACATCAGGCTCCTCCGCTATGAGCCTGCTTCTTCCTCTCCCACTCCCCCTGCTTGTGTTCCCTCTCTCGCTGGCTGTCTCTATCTCTGTCGAATAAATAAATAAAATCTTAAAAAAAAAAAAAAAAGGATCACAGCGGGAAAGCTCTGCCCGGTGGTTGTAAGAGCCCAGGGGAAGTGTGCTGTGCAAGGTTTGTGTGTGTTTGAACTGAGATGTGGAGTGGGACAGGAGGCTGTGGGGAGGGCAGCCCAAGGAGAGCTAACTGCGTGTACAGAAGACAGGCACGGAGGAGCATGGTGCATTTGGGGACAGTATGAATTCAGTATGGAGCACGGGGTGTAAATGGGACAAGATGAGAGATCAGGCGGGAGAGGTAGGAGCAGACCACAAGGGCTGAGCCTGAGGTCCCTAGATGAGCAGAGGCTTAGACAGAAGTAAGCCCAGAGGGGGCGCCTGGGTGGCTCAGTCGTTAAGCCTCGGCCCTCTGCTTAGGGCGTGATCCCAGAATCCTGGCATTGAGCCCTCATCGGGCTCCCTGCCCTGCTGGGAGCCTGCTTCTTCCTCTCCCACTCCCCTGCTTGTGTTCCCTCTCTCGCTGGCTGGCTCTCTGTCAAATAAATAAAATCTTAAAGAGAGAAAAGAAATAAGACCAGAGTGCTCTCAGGGACTGAGTCACTGATGGCATCAGTACTTTAGGTAACAGACCTTCTGTCATATTCATGGAACCATTCGATGGACACTTACTGAGCTGCAGGGGTACACAGCAAACAAAACCGAAAAGCCCTGCCCTCGGAGTGCGTGTAGTACAATGGGAGAGACAGAATAAACAAAGACATCTATGATTTAAGGTCAGGTGGTGATAAATGCTGTGAAAAACGGAAAGCTGGGTAAGGGGCCGGAGGCTGACAGGGAGCACTTAAGACAGGAGGTCTGCACAGCCTCTGCAGCGGAGACAGCAGCGCTCACGGCCACGCACCGGCACGGCAGCAGGCCCAAGTCTTGAACACAGACCGTCTGACCTAACAGTCGCCCCCAAAAGCAGCAGCCATTCCCTACAAAGCAGACTCTCTTTTTCCCACAAAGGACTAAGAGGAGGATACCAAACCCACCAAGCAGCTGTTTCTGTTGGCCTGCGCGGCCCCTCAGTCACACGAGGGCCTTCCAACCATGGAAGGGGCTTTCCATGTGCTCTCTCCAGGCCCTGTGTCTCCCCTCCGGCTTCTGACAGCACTAGGGCTGTACACCACCTTGCTAGTAAGCTGCCAGATGCAGCTCTTCCCGGTGGTGTGCAAACATGAAAGTGAGCACACCTGTCACTGCTCAGCACTCATCTCACTGCCGCACGCCAGCGCCTACAAAGAGCCAGGAGTGTGGGCGGCCATCCACCCCCTCGTCCCTCTGTGGAGAAGGCCTCTTTGCCTACTTCTCTGCCCAAGTGGTGCCTATTCATTTTCAAAAGGCTGTGCTGATGGTCCCTTTCCAAGGCCTTTCCGAATGGGCTCCCCTCAGCACCTGAGCATCCATGATTCTAGCACTTACCACCCTGACCTCTGCTCCCAACTTGTCTGGTTCCTCTGCCACACACACAACTCTTGGGGAACAGGCCACATTTTTTTTAAGCTCTTTGCACTGCCAAGACTGGAATGAATGTTACCTGTGTTGGGAACAGAGTTCAGTTTGTATGAATGGGTGGCGTTCCTCCGGGACATGACTTAAGAATCAGAAGTCAGATCAATTTTGGGGCATTTTGGGATGGGCGTCTCTCTCTGCTCCAGCCACCTGCATCTTCAGTTGGAGTCAGATGATCTGCAATCTCCCCCAAGCTGAATTCTCCAACGACAAAGCCACCATTAACTACATCACTCGTGAGCATTCACTATGACACGTCTGTCCGACACCGCTCTGAGGACACGGGAGGATTTTGTTCTCAAAGAACTCCCAGCCAGTCTAGCGGGCAGATGCGTGCTTACCTGTAAGTGACCGCTCCGTACTCCCCGGCCAAGGCCGCTCGACTAGCTGGGACTAACTCCTGGCTCATTGTGCTGAAGATGGCTTCACTGGAGGAGCCCGCCTGGAACACAATCCGAGTTCAGGGTTACACAGACCTGAGCATGTCCAAGGCCTCCTTGTAATCTGGACCAGACAGCTACTGCCTAGAACTGTTTGGGGTTTGTTTTTTTTAAGATTTTATTTTTAAGTCATCTCTGCACCCAATGTGGGGCTTAAACTCACAACCCTGATATCAAGAGTTGCGCGCTCCACTGACTGAACCAGCCAGGTGCTCCTAGAATTGGTTTTGACGTTCAAGATAAGATAAACTCTCTGGGGGTGCCTGGGTGGCTCAGGTCATGCTCTCAGGGTCCTGGGATCGAGCCCCATGGCGGGGAGGGGGGGTCCCTGCTCATCAGGGAGTCTGTCCCTCTCCCTCTGCCCCTTCCCCTGTTTGTGCTCTCTCTCAAATAAATATCTTTAAAAAAAAAAAAAAGATAAACTCTCTGAAATAGCAAGCCAACCTAGTCTCTCCTGGGAGAGAGGGCGGAGATGCCACCTGTGCCAACGCCCAGGGGGCTTCACCACCACACCTCAAACTCCTGGTAGCTCAGGTGCCCAGGGCAGGAAGAGATGGCAAGATAGGGTGAGGGACTATTCTTCCTGCCATCAATGCCTCCAGTCACCACCAGGCTCAAACTGGCCACTGGGTCACTAAGACTCCCCCTTGCAGGCTGCCTTCAGTGGACATGCAGAGCCGGACAAACCTGCCCCAGGGAAGGCTGTGCTGAATCACAGGACGGCCTTCCCCAGCCCCTCAGCAAAAATGAACAATAGCAAGAACCAAAGACAGGCAAAAGCACCCATTTTCCTTGTTTCATTCCGAAGTGCTTTCCGATCCTGTGGAACCCGTTAGGAACGCCCTAGGAGTCAAGTCCTTTAGCTTTTGTGAGTGCAGTACTCAGCATGCCCATCTGGAAGTTCTGATGCTAACCCTGGCTGTTTCACAGACAAAGGCCTTGGCTACTTGTTAGCTAGTCACCTAGCTTGGAAAGGCATAACCTTCATCCCCCAGATCAAAACGAAAAACTGCATTCTTCAATGTCCAGCACGAGCTGCCATGACTGTGTCCCATCTTAGGCTTGGGCGGATGCTCTGGGCAGGAGAAGGAACATCGGGTCTTAATTTTCTAAACCCACCTATACAGTGAGAAGAGAAAGAAATTGCTCTAGACAAAATCTTTGTTTTTGTGGAGGGAAAACACTCAATTTCCTTAAGACTTGAGTCCTCCCAGAGTTGAGAGCAGGGAGGTGACCAGCAAGCCTCTGATCTGGAGGGGAGGTTGAAGGGGGAGTCTGGAGGACAGGAGTGTGGCCTCTCCTCTCCAGTGAGGCAGGTCAGGGGAGGGAAAGAGGGAGGGTGGTGGGAACGGCAGACCTGAATTCAGCTAACTGGATCAGGAGGCAGAGGGGCTTAGGCACCTACTGCTGTGTGTGGCCCAGACCACAAGCACGGGCATCACCTGGGAGCTGGTTAGAAAGGCAGAATCCCAGTCCCAACCCCAGGCCCGCTGACCAGAATCTGCCTTTTAACCGGATCCTCGGGTGACTGGCAGACATTACAATCTGAAACTGCTTCAGACCCTGGCACGAGAGGGCGAGGAAGCCTAGCGATACAGGCGCCCGTGCTGCAGAGAGCCCGCATGTCTGCCTCCTGGGAGAAAGCACTAGCATGTCCACCAACATTGGGCCTCGCTTGTGTGTGTGTGTGTGTGTGTGTGTGTGTGTGTGTTTAAGGTTTTATTTATTATTTGAGAGAGAGAGAGAGAGATCACAAGCAGGGAGAGGAGCAGAGGGAGAAGCAGACTCCCCCGAGGAGCATGGAGTCCACGTGGGGCTCAATCCCAGGACCCTGAGATCACAACCTGAGCAGAAGGCAGACGCTTAACCGATTGAGCCACCCAGGTGCCTGGTGTTTTGAGAAATGCCCAATTCAAAGATGAAATGCCCCCTCCTCACCGAGATATTCCACATCATCTTGATGGCTAAGGGAAAGGCAGGGGCCTGTGAAGCTGGCTCCTCTTCTCGTGGAATGACATCTGGGCCTCCGCCTGGAAGAGGCCTGATGCTCTTCACCACCTCCAGGTTCTGGGGCAACACAGGCATGGTGGCTTCATACACAGCAGCACTGCAACCCTTGCCAATGGATTGCCCTATCAGATACTCCTCCAGCTGGAAGCCCTGCCAGCGTCTGGTGTCCAAAGGGTCAGCAAGCAGCTTGTTTTTCTGGGTAAAAATTGCCTGTGAGGAACAAAACATGCACAATGAGTCAGGATGCCTAGTAAGACTCAAGTAAAGGGTGGTGGGGGAGGAGGGAGGTAGAGCCAGGCAAGGCCTCCACTGACAAGATGAAGAGCTAATAAAAATACAATCAAATTGGGTTTTACTGCTCATCCTGGGGTTAGGCCAAGCTACCTTTCTCTCCCATTGTTCAGAATAATGTTTTCTCAAACTCTGTACCTTCACTGCAGTCAGAGCACTGCGTTAGTTACGAGGTCAACACTTCTAACTTCTGCATCTGGCACACCTTGCTAGTCAAGCTCCCAGCACAACCTTGGAGGCTCTGGATTACAGAGACAGCTCTCTCTGCAAGGGCCGTGGCAGGCAGCTACTGGATGGTTCTCGGGAGCTCTCCTTACATCTTCAGAGGAATACTAAGGTTGATGTTTGATTAAGTCTATGTCTGCTACTAAAGGGCTTTGGTATCTACTTTTCAGTGTCTACTATAAAGGGTTTCGGAGTTTTTGTGTGGGCCGCCAGCCTGGCACCTTGATCTGCCCGATCGTTCCCTTGGGCAATCAAACAGTTCCATTTTTGGTGTCCTTGGCGGCCGACAACAGCTGCCTCCTTGGGCTCCAAACCAGCTCTAATAATTCTAAAATATCTAAAGTCTACCCCAAGTTGTCTAGCTTCAGTTTTCAGGGCTTCAGGAGAAAGGGCAGCTATAGGGAATGAGAGAAAATTGGAAACCTTAGTTTGGAGAATCATAACCAGATACTGGAGTAAACCAGATTTCAGGATCCAGCCCAGTTTTAGAGGGAAACAACAAACACCCAAAGACAGTTACTCTAACTTCCCCAAATGTGTGATTTCTCTTTCTAAAATCACCCTCATTTCCACCAAAGATAGCCAAATTAAGACTCCAGTTTTAACAATCTTGGCCTATTTATTTACATAAGTGCTGCAAGAATAAATAGTGATTGGCCATATAGGGTTTGCTTTATTTTTAAACAGAAAATCTGCTTTGCTGGAACTTCTCATAAGGAATTTCAGACCGAACTTTTAATAGTCTCTCAAGGCTAAGAAACCAAGCCAAATACCTGCCATCAGACTTTGCCAGCAATACCTACAGATTCGGGTAAATTCCTCTCTTCTTGAGGTCCCCAAAATAACCTGAGGTTCCTGCACCTGCCAGGACGTGACCTTCTTTGTTCACCTGGTAAGGCTGCTGGGAACCCTATAAGCAAGGTACTAGGGTGATTTTTCCAAGGGGCTTCATTGGCTGCATAAAGTCAACCTTAGTTCCTTAAAGCTGTCTGGTCATATCTGAGTCTATACATGTCACCTTCAAAGAGGATATTCCAGGCAAAGCCTTGATAATACAACTAATGTTTCCAATTGTATGTTATCATAAGAACAGATTCTTAACTGAACTTATGCAAATAAATATATTGCCATGAAAATAGAGAATACTCACTGAGAGTTTCTGAATCTGGAGGGATCAGATGGGGAGAAAAAGATAAATATTTCATATTTGTTTACAAAGGTATATTTTACCAAATTTCTGCAAGTCATAACAGCTTAAGAGAAAAACAGTTTCCTTAAATCTGGAAAAGCAAACATTAGAGAGCCAGCAACATTTCAAATAAGAGTAATCATCTTCCTCAATTCATTCAGTCCCATGTTACAAATTCTTGTTCTGCTTGGTTTTACGATCTTAAAGGTATCAGAGATCTGTACTTATCAAAAGTCCTTTCCATGAATCTCCTTGAAGCTGAAACGTATCTGTAACAGCATCAGAGTAAAACAATGACTATAAATGACAAAAGACTCAAAAATGGCCACAGTTTTTCTGTGACACACATTCCAATAATTAGAACAAGTGATGACATTATACCAGGACATATCAAAACCTTAGGAATTTTATATTTCTGGAACAGTTATCGCATTCACCCTGTGAGGAACAAAACATGCACATGTTATATCGAGATATAACAATAATCTAAGGTTTATCACCCTTATTTGACAATGTTTCCCATGTAATATGACATACCAAGTGAACAAGCCTCATTTAATAAAAAAAATTTCAGTTAGAAGTTAAATCTTGGGAATTGGGTCAAAAATATAAGGTTTTAAAGCACATGCCTAAATAGGATTACAGATCATTACAAAACTTAATTATCTATTTAACCAAGGTGGCAGTAAGATTCTAAAGGCAAACAGAGCTCTCTAAAGGGCAAAACTTAGCTCTTTTAATATTAAGATTCCACTGTCTGAAGTAAAGACCTAATAAAGACAAAACACGGAAACTTTTCTTCTAGGAAGATTAAAGATAAAAAAAAAAAAAAAGCCTTTGTTGGGGCGCCTGGGTGGCTCAGTCGTTAAGCCTCGGCCTTCAGCTCAGGGCGTGATCCCAGAGTCCTGGGATCAAGCCCCACGTCCGGGTCCCTGCTCTGCTTGGAGCCTGCTTCTTCCTCCCCTCCCCCTGCTTGTGTTCCCTGCTTGTGTTCTCTCTCTCTCGCTGGCTGTCTCTGTGTCAAATAAATAAATAAAATCTTTTTTTTAAAAAAAAAGCCTTTGTTTATAATTTCTTAAGAGTAGACCAATAACTAAGAAAATGGACATTTTAGGGGCGCCTGGGTAGCCGCAGTCGTTAAGCGTCTGCCTTCGGCTCAGGGCGTGATCCCGGCGTTCCAGGATCGAGTCCCACATCGGGCTCCTCAGCTGGAAGCCTGCTTCTTCCTCTCCCACTCCCCCTGCTTGTGTTCCCCCTCTCGCTGGCTGTCTCTCTGTCACATAAATAAATAAAATTAAAAAATTAAAAAAAAAAAGAAAATGGACATTTTAATAGGAAAAACATATTTCAATTGTACTGATGTACTTCTGAGAGTAAAACTCATTCATTCCAACAAGATGAAATTTTTAAAAAAATGTATGCAGTCCCTCTGTTGTCCCTCCCTGTCATGGCCCATGCTGACGTACACTCACTGAGACAGGGCCAACCGGGGCGCTGCATGGATCTGAGCCTTTGTGGCGGGTGCTGGGACGTGCTGGGACGTGTTGGCCAGAAACTCCATCAGGAATGCAGGACCTGGGGCGCCTGGGTGGCACAGCAGTTAAGCATCTGCCTTCGGCTCAGGGCGTGATCCCGGCGTTATGGGATCGAGCCCCACATCAGGCTCTTCTGCTATGAGCCTGCTTCTTCCTCTCCCACTCCCCCTGCTTGTGTTCCCTCTCTCACTGGCTGTGTCTATCTCTGTCGAATAAATAAATAAAATCTTAAAAAAAAAAAAAACCTAAAAAAAAAAAAAGGAATGCAGGACCTTCAGCTGTGGGAATGTTGCCAACAGCCCTCAGCTCTCAGTGGTCGTCAGGGAGGGCCCTGACTGAAGACAGCTGCCTTGCTGAGGTCATGCCCTCTTCCCAGGCGGTCCCATCCGGTGACTGTTCAATAGGAGCACATAAAATCCAGTGCTTTGCCCCAATTTCGGATGGTTCTGAAGGGTCATCAGCTTTTGGAACTCCTCGGAGAATGGGCTGAGGCTTCTGTTAATGTCGTATCACTGTTCGACCTCTGCCTGATCCTGTTCTAACCACCTGTCTGTTCCCCAGCTGTTGATCACTCCCTAATAAACTTCTTTACTAATCTCCAAAATCTTGGTCCTGACCATGCACAAAATTCCTTTCCAAAGATTCCTTTCTCACAGACCTTCTACAACTTTTCTTCTTTATATTCAGGTTTTGTCCTAAGTTTTCCTTCTTAAAAAATCAGTCACAATTTCCTTGCATACAGAATTGTTTCCCTTAATAGAAGCCAAAAGCAAATGTTTGTTCTCAACAACTATGTTTAGATTATCCATAATACTTTAAAACATGAACCTATCTGACTTTCAGTAAATACAGGCAGAACAAAAGTTCTAACTCTACTACTGGCAACTTTAAAAACGTCCATTGTGATTAAACCAACAACCTTAAATTAGCTTTAATATCTAATGTTCTCACAGATCACAAGAACTTCAAAGTATTTTTCTTGGTATTGGAATGCCCAATTCTTTTTTTTTTTTTTTAAAGATTTTATTTATTTATTTGAGAGAGAGATTGAGCACAGAGGGAGAGGGAGAAGGAGACTCCCTGTGGGGCCTGATCCAGGACCCCGAGATCACAACCTGAGCCGAAGGCAGATGCTTAACCAACTGAGCCGTCCAGAGGCCCCTAGAAGGCCCAACTCTTACGACCATTTGCCTTTACACCAACTAAACTGAGCTCTTCTAAAAATTACTATTAGCAACACCATCCAGAGGTAGAGAAAAAAAAAATCTCACATTTACAAAATAAATACACGGACACACAAATATACAAACGAGATGCAAACAAAATCTTAAAAAGGCCCAATTTCCAAATATATCATAATTTATGGCTCTATTAATTGGGCATTTTTCTCCAGTCTAATGACTATTATGATTAAGCAGTGCAGCAAAACAAAGACTGCCTAAGTGTGGGCTACATTGGGGAATCGAATTCACTTTCCATTTTCCAATTAGAACATTTTGTCCAAAGATACCAAAAGCTGCAGCAACAGACAAACCAAATGGAACCCTGGTACCTCTGTGAGCACGGGTTCCTCCCCCAAAGCCAGGGCTTCACCCACTGAACGGAGCAGCTTCCTAGCCAACTCTCAAATGAGGGGGCCACGGCTCAGAGAGGCACACGGATCCCCCTATTTGGAGGCAACCCACCAGGAAGAGGAAATAAGTTCACATGGCCTTGCACACGAAATACTCACCAAGAGACACGTGTCCAAACCGAAGCCAAAAACCGCTTCCTTGCTGCAAGAGTTAAATTAGATGCCCAAGGTTGGCAGTGCCCAGTGGGGGCGGGAGTCTGGGGACAGTCCCTAGGACAAAAGCCTAGGCAGTCGCTTGGACTAGTCACGGGGGAACTGGCTGGGGTCTGACCAACCACTTGCCAAGAGCTCCCTCTCAGCAAAATCACTGAGACAGTGAGTGCAGCAAGGTAAGGGTTTTTTGTTTTGTTTTTGGTTTTTTTTTGAGAGACCACCAAATAAGAAGATGGGGGAAGAAGCTTCAAATCTGCCTCCCCCGGGAGGAGAGTCAGGGATATTTCAAAGCAAGTGGAGAAAGTCTGGGTAAAAAGCTGCAGCTGCTGCTTATTAGTCCCATTAACCCCTCGGTTACCAGTTTCGCGTTCACACGTCACTCTTCTGCTCAAACACCTAACTCAAGCACCTTGGTCTGGGGCTTCCTATTTGTGAAAGCTTTCACTGGGCTCTACTCTGCACTCCCACACTCATCTTTCACACGCCCCTCTCTGTGCCTGTTTCTGTGGAGTCACTCTGCCAGGCTCATCCCTACTCATCCATCAAGTCCCAGCTGAAGCTCCTCCCTCCTCTAGAACCAGACTGGACAACCCAGTCCACAGCAACCTGTCCTTCTGAAGCATTCCTACAGCACTGGGTATCTATACGCTAATACACCTTGTGTGAGAACTTTTAACTTAAAAAAAAAAAAAGTCTATCTTGCCTTGCCAATTAGTTTCTAAACACCATGCAGCAGAAGCAATGTTCTGTAGAGTAATCCTTTATCAACCATGGCTTTGAGAATGAGATATACTTTTTTAAGTTTTAATTTTGAAATAATTTAGACTCACAGGAAGATGCCAAAAAAAAAAAATAGTACGAAGTGTCCTGTGTCCCTTTACCCAGTTTCCTCCCATGGTGACATCTTATAAAGCAGCAATTCAGTATCAAAACCAGGACAGTGAATTGGTACACTGCTGTCAACTAGACTACAGACCCTACTCAGTTTTTACCATCTTTTTGAACCTGCATTCATTCGTGTATGTGTGCAGCTCTATGCAATTTTTTTTAATAGGTGAAGTTTAATATAAACAATTAATTGAGGGATGCCTGAGTGGCTCAGTTGGCTAAGCATCTGCCTTCGGCTCCGGTCATGATCCCAGGGTTCTGGGATCGAGTCTTGCATCGGGCTCCTTGCTCAGCGGGGAGCCTGCTTCTCCCTCTGCCTGCTGCTCCCCCTGCTTGTGTGCTCACACTCCCTCTGGTAAGGTGCCTTGGCATGTACTGGAAATCCTTCTTCTAGGGTGGGTGGAGAGTCATTCGCAGGCGGCACCGCTCTCTGGAACTGCTGGCGGTGTGGGGGGGGAGTGCCAGGGGAAGCTGCTGACCACCTGGCACTTCAGGAGCCATGTGCTGGGGAGGCCACATGTAATGCAGGTGCCCAAGAGCCCGCAGAGCAAGCACATGGGCGGGGGACCAGGAAGCAAAAGCCTTTCCTCCTGTAATCTCTCCTGGACCCTCTACTGACAAACCTTGTCACTTAGCAAAGGAAAACTATTTCAAAGGCCCAGGTCAATTTTCACAGAGCAAACAAGAAAGCGGAATTTGGAGATAAGTCAATAAACCGGTAAGTGGGAACACGGCGGGACTTAGGGCGCTAGTGAGTGTAGGGCATTTAGTGAATGTAGGCCGGGGATGCCCTGAGCAGCCTCACAGGGAAGAACCAGCCCTGAAATATGCCAGGAGCACCTGTGTACCGGTCAGCGTCCCAGCAGGAAACAGCAGCACACTCAAGTACAGATACTTTGAGAAGAGTCTCTGGACAAAGAGCAGAGTTTCTGGACATGGTAGTAGGCAGGGTTAGGAAACCACAGGGGAAGTGCAGCTCCCTGGGGCTGCTTACGTCCCCCAGGCCTGAAGAGGTACGAGAAACAGGCTGCTGGAACCCAGGAGAGAAGCATGTGGGAAGAGCTGCCCGAAAGGATGATAGGAGCTGTGACCCTTCAGCAAAGGGTGCAGCCAGCCACATCCCCTGAGGTGGGGAATAAATACCCCAACCTTATGCCCTCCCCTCTGACCTGCCATGCCACACCCCTCATCCCACACCAACCCCCAAGCTGAGTGAACCCAGATGGAAGCCAGAAGTATGGAGAACTGTCGGATGCTCCACAGAGCCTGGCTGAGATCCAGCTTGATGGAGGGGGGCTGAGGGCTAGGCAGGGATGGGTGGGGCTGGCTGTGTCCCTAGACTGCTCCTCTGGCCCCAACTTGAGGCCCTGAGCCCAGTTAGCCCCCACAACCTCGCAGTTGGACAGCATCTCCTCCAACAAGATCTGAGTGAGGGCCAGGTTGGACACGGCAGGGAGGTCTGAGACATCCAGTCTGCGGAGGTTCAGAAGCTGTCCAGGCCTCGGTAGTTGGCAGCACAGCTGCTGACATTGACGGCCTCTAGAAGCACTGCCTGGAACTTCAAGAACTCAAGAGAGAAGTGGCCATGCTCATTTGACCATATCCACTCCTTGTCCTGAAACTTGACTGTGCCTCCCTACTGCAGGACGTTATAGGCACCCCCAAAGTATGGGCCATATCGCCCCTTGATGTAGGTGAAGGGTCAATTTTTCTGGTGCACCGTCGATACCTGCTTTCAGAGCAGGTGGTCTCTCAGAACCTCCATGTCATAGAAGCGATCAGCCAAGAACTGGAGCAGCGACCTCCCCTTCTTCTGATTGCCCTCTGGGGCCACTGCCCTGCCCAGGCCATGGATGCCACCGGTACTCCCTTCCAGACCAGAGCCGCCAGGGGCAATGACTCTTAAAGCCCCTAAATTCTTCCTTCAACCTCCCTCCAGTCTTCTCTTAGCCTGCTGCAATCCTGCCCTGGGTGCCATCTTGCTAGGGGTGCCAGCTCTATCCACATTGATCCCACGTACAGATTGGTGTCATCACCACCACAACCAATATTCAGAACTGTGCCATCACTGCAGAACTCCTTCACGCTACCTCTGTATCTGCACTAACCCCACCCCGCCCCTGTCCTCTGGCAACAACTTATCTGTTCCCTGTCTCTACAGTTTCATCATTTTAAGAATATTATAGAAATGGAATCACACAGTATGTACCCTTTGGGGACTTTTTTCACTAGGCATAATATCCTTGAGGTTTATTTAGGTTGTCATCTGTATCAGTAGTTGATTCCTGGTTATTGCTCAATATTTATGTACAGATGTACCAGAGTTTAACAATTCATCTGCTGAAGGATGTTTGGGTTGTTTTTAATATTTTGCTACTATGAATAATGCTGCTATGAACATTCATGTACAGGGTTTAAAATTATTTTTACAAACTGTGTTAAAATATACATAACATAAAATGGACTATTTAAATCATTTTTAAATGTATAGTTCAATGGCACTAAGCACATCCACCTCCAGAACTCTCTTCATCCGGCAAAACTGAAACTCCATACACATTAAACACTAACTGCCCACTCCCTCCTCCCTCCAGTGCCTGGTAGCCACCATCCCACATTCTGTTCTGTGAATCTGACTACTCTAAGTACCTCATTAAGTGGAATCATACAATATCTCTCCTCTTGCGACTGGCTTCTTTCATTTAGCATGATGTCTTCAAATTTCATCCATGTTGTAGCAGGTGTCAGAACTTCTTTTCAAGGTCCAATAATACTCCATTGTATATAGACACCACGCTTTGCTTACCCATTCATCCATCCACGGACATCTGGGTTGCTTCTGGCTATTGTGAAAGCTGCTGCTATGAATGTGGGTGTACAAACATCTGCTCAAGTCCCTGCTTTCAGTTCTTTGGGGCATATACCCAGAAGTGGAACTCCTGGGTCAAATGATAATTCTATTTTTAATTTTGGGGGAACTGCCATCATGTTTTCCACATCTACATCTACTGCTGACAAGGATAGCAGCTGGGCACTAGACCAGATGTCACCTGTCACCCAAACTGGCCAGAGCTCAAACATGAGACACTCTGGTGATGAGTACGAAGAACTGGAACAAGGGCTGGAAACCAGGAAACACGGGAGACACTGCCCAGTCCTTAATCAATTAGCTGTGTCCTTGGGCAAGTCACTCTGACCTCAGCCCTACCCTGTACAACGCAGGCACTGTGCTAACTCAGTGAGTGGTTTCAGACCCCAGAAGCCTGACCTCCCTGGAAAAAATGGGAATTTGGCCAGCAGACGACCTTCAGACCTGAACCACAACAATGGCTCTTCCTGGGTCTCCAGCCTGCCTGACTACCCTGCAGATTTTGGATTTGCCAGCCTCCACAACTGCAAAGCCAAATTCCTTAAAATAAATCTCTCTCTTTTAAAATAAACATATGCTATTGGTTCTGTTTGTCTGAACAAGCCTAATACAGATCTTGGTTGAGTAGAAACACAAGTCTCTGAGCTATTTTAAGCATTTACAAAGCCTCCCCTCCCCCACAACCAGTGACTCCTGATAACTTTACACAGGTTAATTAAAAACGGTTAGGTCTTATGTTTTATACTGCTGTTCATAGTTTTTACTTTGGCTTCAGCTATGTCACTAACTGGCTAAACCGCGGAGGCTTAGGTTAAAGGCACAGGCTTTGGAGAGTCAGACTATGGGCACTGCCCGCTAACAGCTGTGTGACTTTGAGCAAATTACTTCACCTCTTTGAGTACTTCTCGTCCATAACCTGGGGATGACAACTAGTCATCACTATAGTACAGCGGGCACTAAAATTAGCAGCATGTCTCCCAGAACATGCCATTTGAGGAAGACAACATGTGAGGTGCTGGCCCCAAATCAGGAGACCAGTATCACTGCAAATGAACCTCAACTGGTGATGTCCCACGCATTTCCAGTTGGGACCGAGGTAGAGCGAGACTCCAGGGCCCCAGGCAGGTGACTCCCCCCCGCCCCGCCCCCCCACTAGCCCCGCCCCAGCCGTAGGCCGGGCCAGGCTTGGCGGTGAAGCGCAGTAGCAGCGCTCGGCCCAGCTGCAGGCCCCGGCCCAGCGCCTGTCGCACCGCCATGGCGGCACCGCGACCGGGTTCCCAGCGGTCTCAGGCGTCCGGGACGCTCCGCACCACAACAAACTTCGGGGCGGTGCCTCTGCGCAGGCGCGGGCGCCGGGGGACGGGGCCGCCGCTCCGGCGGTTCCCGGGTTGGGCGCGAGGGGGCGCCGTGTGCGCACCTGCGCGGCGGGTAGCTTCTCGGCCGGCCGCGTGCACTTTGACCCGGGCGTGGAGGGATTAAGTGTTATGAGTGTGAACATCGCTGGTCCTGGGCAAAATCGAGAAACTGAGAAAGGAAACTAATATGTATTGACAATCACCCGCTGCGTCAAGTCTTTACATCTGTCAATTCATTTCATTTTCGCCCATGAATGTCATTTTTATAGATAAGGAAACTGAGGTATGGAAGGGGTGGTGACAATCTGTGGTCACATGTCAGAGCTGAGATGAAAGTTCACGTGGCCCTGATTGTTAAGTCCTTGCTCACTGTACTATATGGATGGGGGTTTCTGTGATTTGTCCTGCCTAACTGACCACCCAGATCTGCACCCACACAGGCAGGCTAAAGAATGTCGTTTGTGAGACTTGTCCTGCATGAGTGACCTTGGGAGCCCGGTTAGTTGACATTAGCTGGCCTCCAGGTCAGAACTGGACTTCTGGGGGTGACTGGGTGGCTCACTCGGTTGAGTGTCTCTGCCTTCTGCTCAGGTCATAATCTCAGGGTCCTGGGATCAAGTTCTAACTTGGGCTCCCTGCTCAGTGGAGAGTCTGGTTCTCCTTCTCCCTCGCCCCTTGTTCCTCCCCCCCCACTTGTGCTCCCTCTCTCTCTCAAATAAATAAATAAATAAAATCTTAAAAGAACTAGCCCTTCTGGTCCGGACACCAAAGAGCTATAAATCTTGCCTTATATCCCCTTTGGCTCCAGGCTGGGCTGGCCCCCCAGAATGGAATCCGGAGGGGAGGCAAACACATCCACCTCAGGCTCCTTGAAGATGTAAAGACATGGTAACAGAGGAATGCAGCTTGCTCCAAACCGCATGCAGGAGAACAAATGTTTAACTTCAGACTCCATCATTTGCCCTATAAATATGGCCCTTATAGGGAGGGTCAGTTGGAAGTCTCACTTGAGGGGAGGAAGCTCCCGCCCAGGCCTCTCAATGGGGACTCCAGCCTGGCTGTCTCCACGGGGTTTCCCCAGCTGATGAGGTTGGATGTTGTATGTACCCGATTTGATGTAACTTTGCCTTATTCTCTTTTACTGCTTACTACTACCCTTGTCTGTGTGTAGATTCTTTTGTTTTTCCCTTTCCACTTCTGTTTCTACTTGGTTTTTATAATAGTAATAAAGTTTTCCTTTCTCAAGACTGCAAATACAGCTATTGTGAATTCTTTTCCAAAACACCCACCCCCACCCCTCATGCCATTAGGGCTCCTCTCTCTACAAGCCCATAGTTCTTTTCCCTTCTTAGGACCCTCAAAGAGAAATCTCACCCGAAGTCCACATTTTTCCGAAAAATAAGCTAAGGCCCCAAGACATGGAGCAACTTGCCCAAAATCAACTGCCTGTTAGTAGCAGTGCCCTGTTACCCAAAGCCAGTTAGGAATGGCTGATAAAGGGATTTGTACTGAGTGACTTCTTTTTTCTTTCCTTTTCTTGACTTTGTTTTTAATGGGAAATTTCAAACATACACAAAAAAATAGAATTTAGTGAAACCCATATACCTGTTATTCAGCTTCAACGGTTACCCACAAACAGCCATTATTTTATTCATTTATACCTTCCTAACCCTCCCCCCATTACTTTAAAGCAAATCCCAGACATTATATTTCATTTATAAATACTTCAGTATCTATCTTTAAGAGATACGAATTCTTAAAAAAAAAAAAACACCATTAACCATACTATTATCATCTTTAAAAAGATTAACATGAACTCCATAATATCACTTACTCTCCAGTTGATATTCAGATATCCCCATCGTTTTATTTTGTTTTACAGTTATTCAGATTGGGATCCAAACGAGGTCTACATAATTTATTTGGGTCAGTGAGTTATTCTTTAACAAGAAACGATGCCATCCTTCAGGACGTGAATTTTGTGGTGTTGCCAGGTTTTAAATGTGCCTGTAATCATGGGTAGCTCTATTCCTTACGCTAAGGCTCGGTGTGAGTAAGAGACCCTGGAAGGTGTGTGAAATGGTTGGGTAGGCATGGCCACATATCTCTCTGTGTGTGTGGGTAAGCCTCCAAGGCAAGGAGACATTTGTCTAGCCTGAGACCCACCTTGGCCTTGCTTGAGTAAATAAGCACAGCCTAACCCATTTATTTCAGAGCTCACTTGGTCCCTCAGGACAGCCGTGGTTCCACACTGTGCAGTAAGTAGGGATAGCAGGCTAGCCTGTAAAAATAAGGCAACTGCAAAATGCTTCATCTTTGAATTGGTGAATTCATTTTTTTTCAAGATTTTTTGAGAGAGAGAGCACATGCACACACACACACACGAGTGGGGGTGAGAGGCAGGGGGAGAGGGAGAAACAGGCTCTCCGCTGAGCAGGGAGCCCAACTTGGGGCTCCATCCCAGGACCCAGGATCATAATCTGAGCCAAAGGTAGAGACTTAACCGACTGAGCTACCCAGGCGCCCCCGAATTGGTGAATTTAAACACGTTGAAACTAATATATACATTAAATGGGCACCTGGTACTTTCACTCCTAGGTATAGACCCACAGGAATGCATACATATTTCCCCAAGAATGTTTGTAGCAGCACTATTTCACATAGTGTAAAACTGGAAACAACTCAAATGGCCACCCACAGTAGACCGGATAAATTTTATGTTCACCCAACGGACTACTAAACAGCCATAAAAGTACCTACAGCTACGTGCCACGGCATGGATATATTTTACAAATATGCTGATCAGTAGGGAAGGCAAACATAAAAAAGAACGATTAATACGATTCTACCTGCATAAAGTTCAAAGGCAGGTGAAACCTATCTCCGGTGTTAGCAGTCAGGAGAGCAGTTGCTCTTGGGACATAGTTACTAGAAGCGGACTCAAGGAGGCTTTTAGGGGCTGGTGACATTCTCTTTCTTGATCGGGGTACGTCCATTTGATGAAAATGTACCTAGATGTACGCTCTGGCTTGTGCAATTTTCTGTGTGTAATATTTCCATAAACATTTTCCATAAACATCTTTTTAACATTATGAGCACTTCTTTGAAAAGTTTGGTCTAACTCATTCATGGTCTCAAGTTTTTTAAAAAAATGAACTTTTATTTTGAATAGTGTGTGAAAGTTCACAAAGTCTACTCCACTGTCTTTGAACTTAGTGGTCCGACAACAAACACATGTTAATAATGAGCTTTGCTGTTATCATAAACTTGGAGTTGAACTTTTCTCTGCAGCAGCACACATCTGAGTCAGCCTATTTCTGAAACAGAGGATGGGACTTACCATTGTTTAGGGATTAGGGAGTATCTTCACTTCAATTCTCCTGATGATGGTGTGGAGGGAGAAGCAGGACCCCAAGAGAGAGCAAAAGGTTTCAATCCCTTTCTTCCACCTTAAATACGAAGTCAAGGGACGTGTAAATACTGCAGGGAGGGGCGCCTGGGTGGCAGAGCGGTTGAGCGTCTGCCTTCGGCTCAGGGCGTGATCCCGGCCGTTGTGGAATCGAGCCCCACATCAGGCTCTTCTGCTATGAGCCTGCTTCTTCCTCTCCCACTCCCCCTGCTTGTGTTCCCTCTCTCGCTGGCTGTCTCTATCTCTGTCGAATAAATAAATAAAATCTTTAAAAAAAATAAATACTGCAGGGAGTCAGTTCTGGGCCCGAGGCTTGCTTGGCCATGGGGTGGGCTCCTGGCTAGGCACAGGTAGTCAACTGTTTCAGCTGTGTTCGTGTGTGTGTGTGTGTGTGTGTGTGTTCTGATCTCTTTTATCGGGAGAAACTGCAGGGCCCTGGTGATACCACATCATGTTAATTTGGGAGAGACATACATAGATAAATAGATGAGTTTCTTTCCCACTTCTAGGAGCATGTAGAAATCAGGTATTGTCTTTAATTTTTTTCAACGGACCTCAGAGAATTTTAAATTACAATTTTAAATGTTCCATTGAAATTGTCCTGTGGAGAAAGCTAAGGAAGAGAAGGTTGGAGACACTTCACACTGCTGTAATCTCAGGTTCCTGCATGGAAACCTAGTGGGGCAAAGGTCTCATTTAAAGTTTAAATCTGTTCATCTGTCATTGTCCTAACAGTGTATCTCTTTAATGTTTACTGAGAAGGAAGAAAAGGTTCTCGGAGAGATTTAGTGTTTTAACTACAAGGCTTTTCTTTACTCTCCTACGAATGGAACATTTTACCATAAGGCTTGTGATGATTTACACAGCTCGTAAGAGGTATTCACTAAAGGGACGTTGTAGTGGTGTTTTTGAGTAAAGAGGGCATCTGTTATCAGCCTTTGGTTTTGTTCCCCTAAGCTGCAAATAACCTCGCCAATCCTTGATGCTTAACCCACCGACCTACAGAAACGAACTCTCCAGAGTGATGTTAATTAGCCCTCCAAAGGAGGCTGTGGCAGTTTCTTGTTCAACAAAGAGCTCGCCTGTTTAAAAAAAAAAAATCAATGTTTCTTCTGACAGGTCTGAATCCAGCACAGCATAAAGCTCGATTCTTCAGCAGACCTCTGTATGGAAAGGGCAAGCGAGTGGACTTCCAAACAAGAGGCTTCTAGCAGAAATCGCAGGGGTTCCATGTTCTCCGATCTCAGGATGGAGATATAGCCTCATGTGGCGAGGCACAGCCCCTGCCTTTCTTTGGGATCATGGCCCTGATTCCCCTCGTCCCTGTCCATCCTCCTGAGAAGGAAAGGTCTTCCTAGAGTGGCCCCAAGTCTCAGGTCCCAGGGCATCCTCCTGAAACATCTTCCGTCTCTTAAGTGCGATCCCAAGAAGGTGAAGTTGGGGGCATGGTCTGTGGTTTTCTGCCGAGATGTCTGTGTATATACTGCAGACAGTGTTCTACGTAAGAGTCTCGTTCATCCCTAGAACATGTATTACATCTTATGTACCAGGCGGGTTTTGCTCTGCTCAGCCATGGGAATTCGAGGAGAACAGAGGGAGTCCTTGGAGAGGCCCCAGGTCTCTTCTCTGGCACATAGTGCTCTATGGGCATCCCTCTGTCTTCCTCGTACCCTTCTCCCTCCAGGTGACAAGACTGTGTAGTTTTGGTAGTATTCCTAAGAAGCATCATTTAACCTTCCCCCAAAGGACACGGGCGAGAAAAGCTGATGTTAGTGTAAAAATGGAAAAAGACAAGACTCAAAAAAAAAAAAAGAACTGTTGAGGGATGTTTGACCTTCCCTTGTGGACAACGTCCTTTGGCAGCATTTCATGCTCTTTGTCTCCTCCTGGCAGGAGACAAATTTCCCCAGAGCAGCAACATCCTTTATCCACAGACCATTTCAGAAATGCTCTCTCTAAATTGCCAGCAGAGGTGGAGGGATTTTTGCTAAAACTGTTGACAGAGCAAAGCTGCTACGAGATCAAAATCCAGCTACTTGAAATTCCTGGGCTGCGGTTTCTGGAGGTTAGAGCCAGGTAGTGGTGGGCAGAGAGAGATTTCACTGGGAGCAAGGGTGTCTGTTTTGCCCGGCCAAGATGGCAGAAAACATGGTGGTGGTGGATTAGGGAGACGCTGTGTTGCTGAGTTCAGACAACCTGTGGCTCAAGCCGTCCCATAAATTTGCTGCCCTGTAGTGATTACTCAGAGTAGAAACATGGCCATGTCACCGGCTGCTACAGTCCTTTGCAGGTTCTTTGCCCTTGCCCTTTGCCCCCCAAAGCCCAACCTCCTTAGCCTGGCACAGCAAGTCCTTCACTGTTGGGCCCTGGCATCTTTCTTGCTGCCTCCCTTCCCTGCCCTTTATGGTCCAGCAATACTGAGTTACTTGCAGGCGTCCCAAGCATCACGCTGATGCCTCTGCCTTGATTCACCCCTTTGAAAGAATCCCCATTCATACGTAAGATCACCTAGTCCAGGAAGACTTCCTTGACGTTTCCTGGACTGGGCTGGATGCTTCCCCTCTGTCTCCTCCTCTAAACTGTTAGTTCTGTTAGGACAGGGATTGTGATTTTGAAACCTTAGGTCCCCAGCAACCCGCATGAGGCCTGCTGGATCTCTAGCCCTTGCCTGAGAGCGCCCTGGGAACACAAGCCCTCTGTGGGCAGCCTCGCTCCCAACGGAGAGGAAAGGGGAAGGGAGCTATCCTTTCAAATTCCCAATAGCAGGACTCACTCTTCCTGGGAAGGAGGGAGGGGGTGGAGAGGAGCCAGAAGAAAGCAGTTCAGAAAGTCAAACTGCCCCCTGCCCCCCCACCCCAACCAACTACAGCATTTGCCCTAAAGCATTTACCCTACAGGATTGCTAACTGATTTTTTCTATAGCTTGTTTATATTCTTTCCTTTTTTTTTTAATTAAAAATTCTTTTAAGTAAAAGTAATATGAATATCTGGTGTAGAAAACATTAATGGTATATAAGGATAGGCAGGCTCATCACGAAAAACAGCCACCTTCTGTTCCAACTCCATGTAAGCCCAGAGGCAATGACACTTCACTCTTCCAGTATTTCTCCTACAGTTTCCTTCAGCTCTCTCGTATCCCCTGATTTGAAAGGCTGAGCTATTTAAAGCACAAAGCTGACCATGTCACACCCCCTGCCTGAAACTGGTAGCTGCTGTTCACAATAAGCTCAACCCCTAACCAGGGTCAGGCCTGCTTCCTCTGACCCTCCCACCATTCTTGCTTCTGTTCTTTTCTTTTCTTTTCCTTCTCCTCATGCCTTTTCTACTTTTACACCTTTCGCGTGCCCATGCCTCTGTGTAGCCCCCTCCCCTTGACTGTGGGCTAGACCTTAGTGGCTTCCTCCTAAGGAATAGAATTTGGCAAAAGTGCTGGGATGTCGCCTTTGTGGTTGGGTCACAAAAACAGTCTTGCTCACTCTCTCCTGATGTCTCGCTCATTTTTTCTGTGGGAAGGCAGCTCATGTGTTGTTGTAAGCTGCCCTGCAGAGAGGCCCACGTAGCAAGGAGTAGTAAGAGGAACGGTCCCCAGGAACCAGATCCTGCTAACACCACGTGAGTGTGCTTTGAAGTGGACCATTTCCAGTCAAGCCACCAAGTGAGATCACACCAGCTGACATCTTAACCACAGCCTTGTACGAGACCTTGAGCCAGGTGACCCAGGTCTACTCAGAGTCCTGACCTACAGAAACTGTGAAATAATAAATTTTTATTGTCCTACACTGCAAAATTTTGGCATAATTTGTTACACGGCAATATGTAGGTAATGCAATCATTATGCCCTAATTTTTCCTGCTCATTGAGGTTTTAATCCTCCTCCCCTTAACTTTCCCTTACCCTACCCCCTCAAAAGCAACGTTAACAGATTGTATGTTCCTTCCATGCCTGTTTCTGTGCCCATACTCATACACAAAATACAAAGTGCGTGCGAGAGACTAGGCCATTCCATTATTTATTTGTGACTAGCACTTTCTAGCCTCATTTCTAACATAGGCACCCCAAGTGCCCCTAGCACCTGTCAATTATAGTTGTGCTTTCCTCCCTGCTAAAAGGAAATCCTAAAGAATCTTCTATTTTACATAAGCAATTAGCAGCAGCTGGCAAGAGCAGCAGAAATATACATGCTTCTATTTTTTTCCATGGGAATCTGGGACTGCTTCAGAGTCCTAAAACACACAGACAGCTCTGAGTAACAGAGCATGTGGTGCTCTGAAATTATAGGCCCTCAGAACAGGGGACACAAAATTAAAGTCCTTTTATTTTAAACAAACATCCCATCCTCTCTCTAGCCAAGTAAGTACTATTCTTCCAAGCAGACATTGTTCAAATAATTCTGGGATCTTTGAGGATTGCCTTCCCCAGGCTTTTTCCACAAAGTATAAGGACATGGACTTAGTGCCTCAGGCAGTCCCCATTCTTTGCCTCTCCCCAAGCTCTGTTCCCTAATGGGGACCCTTCTCCGTGTGGCCTTCCCATTCTCAGGCAAGCTTCACTTCTGTGGCTTTCCTCCCAGAGTGCTGTCTTCCCCTTGGTGACATTGTCATGAAGTACTCTAATCTTTAGACCTCCCGGGGAGACTGAGAGATCCATGTGGGCAGGAATTTTGTCTGTCTTATTCCCTGCTGCGTCCCCAGGGTGTGGCCCCAGCCCTAGAGCCAAGTAGGCATCAGATCAATAATTGTTAAAGGATAGCGGGGGGGGGGGGGGGGGGGGGGGGCGCCTGGGTGGCTTAGTCCTTAAGCGTCTGCCTTCTGCTCAGGGCGTGATCCCAGCGTTCTGGGATTGAGCCCCGCATCAGGGTCCTCCGCTGTGAGCCTGTTTCTTCCTCTCCCACTCCCCCTGCTTGTGTTCCCTCTCTGGCTGTTTCTGTCAAAAAAAAAAGAAAAAAAGAAAAAAGAAAAAAAAAAGGAATGGATAGCTGGGCTTGTTAGTAAAAATCAAATCCATCCTCAAAAGACCAACATTTGTCACCCTTCATAAAAGTAACGGCTGATTTTATCAAAAGAGCTTACTGCGGGTCCACCACTGGGCTCATGATTTCGTTCAATCTGCACAACAATTCTACGGGGTGGACACTATCATCCTTGTCTTATAGATGAGGAAATCGATAACTTGCCCAAAGCCACACAGTTTGGAGGCTGTCTGACTCCAAAGTTGAAACCCGTCGTGCTCTCTTTTTCTTTTTTCTTGTTAAGTTTTAAAAAACGTTTTGGAAATTTAAAAAATTCAGATATGAACAAAGAAAACAAATCACAAATGGAGATTCCCATCAACCAGAATTTTATTTTTTTTTTTAAGATT
Source organism: Ailuropoda melanoleuca (assembly GCF_002007445.2). Lineage (NCBI taxonomy): Eukaryota > Metazoa > Chordata > Mammalia > Carnivora > Ursidae > Ailuropoda > Ailuropoda melanoleuca. Next base: position 1,384,584 of record NC_048219.1, on the reverse strand, counting down.
TATTTATTTATTCAACAGAGATAGAGACAGCCAGCGAGAGAGGGAACACAAGCAGGGGGAGTGGGAGAGGAAGAAGCAGGCTCAGTGCGGGAAGAGCCTGATGTGGGGCTCGATCCCATAATGCTGGGATCACGCCCTGAGCCGAAGGCAGACGCTTAACCGCTGTGCCACCCAGGCGCCCCAACCCATTGACCAGAATTTTAATAGATGTTAACACCTTGGTATATTTTCCTTCAACTTTCTTTTCTTTCTCCAACCTGCTTTGTTGAGAACATTCGGAAGACTGTGCCAAAGACCCTATCGACCATTTCTAAAGACAAGCCGAGTAGACTTTTGTGCCATGCAGCAATGCTGGGACCACCTTCCTGCCTCCCAAAACAGCGGCAGGTAGGTCTGGGTGTGTTGTGGGTGTTGTGGAAAAGCCAGACAGCAACAGCGGCACGTGCCCTGGATCTGAGTGGAAAGGACTCACAGGGAAGGGGTGACTTACCTGTCCACTTCCTGTGCCCCCAGCAACTTGGCTGTCTAGGAAACCAGAAATCTATGCTCTCTTCTTACCCCAGCGGAGAGGTTGGTGCCAAGGCCAACTTCCAGGGAGGACACCCAGAGCCACCAGCCCCCTTTAGAGGGCCAGCCTGGCTTCTTCCCTTACTCAGTCCTCAGTACCTTCCTAATTGTGTGTGCACATGAGAGAGAGGCAGACAGACAGACAGACAGGTGGACAATGATAACCAACGCATCAATGAAACAGTGCCCTCCCTGACCCCCCTCACACCCTAGAAGGCAGCATGGCATCTCCACTGTGCCCACCTCGCACTTGGTACTTGCCTGGATCACAGTGTATATTTCTGTGCATTCAACCTGCTTACATGTCTCTTCCTGCCAGACTGTGAGTTAGTTCCTCAAGGGCAGAGACTATTTCTTATACATCTTTCACTTTGTAGTATTCGCCACGTGAAAGATATAAAGGCAGCCAAACACCGGCTGTAGGAGAATGGGGGGATAAACAAAAAACACTTGGAATCAGACTGACCTGATTCTAATTCCAGCTCTGCTGCATCTCAGCTGTGTGACTTTGGGCAAGTGACTTTACCTCTCTGAGCTTCAATTTGCTCACTGGTAAAATGAGGACAATGTACGGTGAGCTTGATGAGTGAGGATGCATATAAGGCTTCATATGTGTTACACAGCTTAGCACAGCTCATGGCAAAGATCAGGCACTGTTTCTAGACCACGGTGGGAGTTCTGAGACCTGGGTTTGGGTCTGAGCTTTGCCACAGTCCTAGAGGAAGTCACTCGACCTCTCTGAAGTCCAGTGCCCTCCTCTGTCAGAAGGGGGAGACACCCACTTCACTGAGTTGCTGAGCTCTTAAAATAAAAAGAATCCACGCTAAAGTACTGGGCACACAGTGGTTTTCAGAGGTCCACTTTTACCGTGTCTAGACAACCTGCTGCCTTTCCCTTTATACTTTGCAATCTCTCAGATACAACTGTGCAGAGGTGGACAGCATCCGGTGTTCAGGTCTACCCTGAGCCCAAAACAAACTCTAGAAACGGCCATTGGCAGTTCGGCCCAGCCCAGTGGGGCCTCCAATCCAGAGGAGCAAGACACCTAAAAACTCAGCTCTTCACACCAAAGGGTACATGGTTCCACTTTCTCCTAGCAGAAAGTGTCCAGGTCTTTCTATAAAGACAAATCACCCTGTCGTCCTTAGAGTTGTGAACAATGATAGAAACAGAGGAAAATTCGCACTCCCAAATCAGGATGTTCTGTGATGTCTATAATTAGAAAAGTTGCTCAGAACAGGACAGAACCTTGGGAAGGCTGATGGGAAAGCAGTCCAGACTTGGCTGGAATTTTATTTTTTATTTTTTATTTTTTATTTTTTATTTTTTATTTTTTTTTTTTAAAGATTTTATTTATTTATTTGACACAGAGAGACAGCCAGCGAGAGAGGGAACACAAGCAGGGGGAAGGAATGGGAGAGGAAGAAGCAGGCTCATAGCAGAGGAGCCTGATGTGGGGCTCGATCCCATAACGCTGGGATCACGCCCTGAGCTGAAGGCAGACACTTAACAACTGCACCACCCAGGTGCCCCTTGGCTGGAATTTTAAAGAGGGCCTGCGGGAAGGAAAGGAAGGGATGGGTGCTCCCGTCCCAAGAAGGACAAAGTGGGCTGCCAGGAGGAATGCTGGCCCAGGACGGAATGAAACCCTTTATCGCTTCAGTGAAGATTGCCCTGCTTGAGTGTAATTTGGAAAAGCCATCTCTGCCCAGCCCTGCCCATTTGGCAGATGTCCCCAGGTCTGTGAGAACATCTTCAAGAAGTTCTCCGGGCAGCTGTCCCCTTAAGCACGCGTGGAAACCCAGGCTCTTCCAGGCAGTGGGCATTTTCCAACCTTCACTGGATCTTATGCCAGCCTATGGACCCGAAGGGGGCAGGTAGCAGCTCCAGGACTGTCCTGACAACATAGGTGCCATCCGGCTTGGTCATGTAGACAGCCCAGTTGGTGCCAAACTGGAAAAGAAGCAAAGCCAGCGTGAGGGAGGCAGCGTGACGGAGGGGTCGGGACTGACCTGGATTTGAGTCTGGCTCTAGCTGTCTAACGGTCCTTCCCGTGCCTCAGTTTTCTCATCTGTAAAGTGGGGAGGACAATAATCACACCTGGGCCAGCGAGTCTGAGGACAGAGCCAATACAAGCATGCCAAGCATGCCCTTCGAGGAATCAGCACCAAGCTCAGGACTTTGTTAACGGTCTGTAACCCCCAGGGCCTGACCTCCTCCTGCTGGGACAAACAACAACTAAAACCCTGCTTCCTTCCAGCACTTCCTCCACTCCTCCCAAGAATAAGCAGGTGCATGCCCGCCTCACCGCACGCCAGATATTGCCCACTCATGATTTCACTCTCTGCCCTTTGAGGTACGTGCTATCATTACCCCCATTTTAGGTTTAAGAGGACAAAGCCAGCAAAGAAGAAATTTTAGCCCAGATCTGTCTTCTCATTTTTCTCTTCTACTCTCAGGAGCTAAAACGTGCCTGCTGTTTCATCTTGGGCAAATGACTCAACTCTCTGGGGCCCAGCGTCTTGATGTGTGAAACGACTTTAAGAACAGAAGAATGTACCAGGCAGGAAGACAGCTGTGCATTGAGGCAGAGCCCAGAGCTGGAGTCAGCAAACTGGGGCTCTGCCCGGCCGTGTGTTGTGACAATTAGGATGGACAGAGGGCAGGCACCTGTACACGGAGCCTGGCCCATAGCAGGTGCTCAGTGAATGGAAGCCATTCTTACTGACTCTGGTGCTTAGCGACCGCTCAGGTCTGCAGCCTGCCAGCCTTCCCCGCTTCTGTCTGAATCACTACATTATTACCAGGCACGATCAGTCTCTGGATTTTTTTTTTTTAAATTAATGCTTTAAGGAAGGAGATTTTTCTGCTTGGCAGGCTCTGCCTGAGGGTATGGATGAAATCTGAGTGGTGGTGAGTCTGAGCGCCAGGTCCCCGGCCCTCACGCTTCATCTCTTATTCTTTGTGTTTCGGTTTCAGTTTTGCCTCTCCCTCCTTCAGCTTTTTCATTCACCTTCTCTCATTTGCCAACATCTAATCTGTTTGGGGAAAACAGCAAAGAGCAATTGGCCCGAGCCGGGCCTCGGGAGCCAGGGAGTTGGCACCCTGATGTGGTTTCCTCACATGGCCTTGAACGTGACAAGGTGCTGGGCAGCCATTTCTGCCCCTCTAACGTGAGATGAGTCCATAGTGCGAATTCAATGCCTTTATGGCGGCATTTGCATCTGAATTGGGGACCAGCGATCTGCTAACAGTGTCTGGTTTGCAGGCCTGGCTGGAAGCAGAAAAACAACGGAGCTGCCTGCACGGTAGGCAGATGCTTTGAAACCCCAGGGCACAAAAGAAAATGAAAAGGAAATGACCCCTTCTCCCCCTGGGTGTAAACAACTCCAAGCAGAAGCCTCCAGGGAACCAGCCGCTCCAATTCTGCAAAACACCATTATATCTCCTCTATGGCCGAAGAGAATCTGTCTCGCTTACAGACCCATCAAGGCAGGGAGGGGGCGTGAGGAGCAGCCAGCCTGAACTGACCACGAACGCCAGCTCGCCACCATCTGGCTACATGTCCCTCGGCAGGTCATTGTACTTCTCTGGGAGTGGGGGTAACGACCCCCCACCACCCCGGTAGGCTGGGGTGGAGATGAAATGAGACGCTGTATTTACAAGGGCTGATGATGTCACACGGAAGTTCAAGGGCCTGTGGGATTCTCCAGGCTGGTGGCTTTAACCTTTGGGGGACTCTGGAGGACACAGACCTCTTTGAGAGTCTGAAAGCTACTGACATGCCCCTCCCCGAAATGGACAGATGCATAAAAAACTTCCACGAAGTCCAGATTAAGAACTCATCGAATCCTCTTTTAACCATTTTTAAGGGTACAATTCAGCTCCCTTTCTTCTTGGAATACAATGTACCCTCTGTACCATGGCCTATGAGGCCCTGTCCCGTCATTTCTCCCCCTTACTCACTGCGCTCTAGGCTCTTTGGCCCTCTTATGACTTAATCAAACTCACCAAGTGTCTGGGGATTAAACATGCTGGTTCCTTTGCCTAGAAGTCTCTCTAGACCTTTGTCTGCCTCGTTTTTTATTATTTTTATCTCTGCTGCAATGTCATCCTTGAAGACAGGCCCTTCCTGGCCTTCTAAAGCAGTGGTTGGCAAACTATTTTTCTGTAATAGGCCAGACAGGAAATATCTTAGGCTCTAAAATCCACAGGGCTTTGCTGTAACTGTTCAGCTCTGCTGTCGGGGGGCCAAAGCGGCTATAGATAAAATGTGAAGGAACAGGTGTGGCTGTGTGCCCATCAAACTTTATTTACAAAAGTACGGGGGCAGGGCTGCATTTGCCCTGGACCAATGTTTGTTGACCTCTGACTCCTTTTTCTGCACTCTTTTCTCCATAGCCCTCATCACTCTCAGAAACTCTGTTTATTTTGCCCCTTTTTTGTTGTCTGTCTCTTGTACTAGACTGTGAACTATGAGGACAAGGCCTGTCTTGTCTTTTCACTGCTGTCGCCCCAGTGTAGCTCAGGGCTCAGCACACAGTAGACACTCACTCCAGCAGCTGTTGTATGAAAGAATAATTTCCAGTGATTCATGCAAATTTGGGCAGGCGTAGCTGTCAGCCAACAGGGCACACAGGACAGTAGCTATGTGTCCTGGCTGGCAGCCTGGCTTTGCTCCCACGGCCTGGGAAGGCAGGGATGCACCTGGTTTACCTTTTCCAGAAGGCAAGGTGCTTACCTCTCTCATGACTTGCCTGCAGGCTCCGCAGGGTGAGATAAAGTCATCCTGCAGGTCACTGTGGAGACAGAGAACCAAATGAACGTGGATCAGTCTCTCCTGAGGCATGAGGACAATTGCTGAGATTCAGGGCCCGAGTCCCTGCCCAGCTCCAGAGGAAGTCAAACCCCACCAGGCAGTTTCCAATTCACAGGCACATGGTGTCAGAGACGCTCAGAAGAACCACAAGGTGGCTTTCCACACTTCCAAGGGGCAAGTCACGGGCAGGCATGTTGTTTTCATCAGCGCGTTCGGGAAATGTTTAGTCAGCACTCACTGTCACCCACACTCCAGGGACACAAAGGTTAAGAGGACTATGTCTCTGGCCTTCAGGCGGTTTGCTCAACCCAGTGGCCAAGTAGACAACTAGATGAGTTATCATTTTAAACAAAATGCGCTTAGAACATACAGTAAGAGGAGATAGTCCCTCACTGAGGAACAAAAGAGAATATTTTGTGGAGGAGGTGGCCTTTGGTCCCTCCTTGGGGGACACGTAGAGTTCCTAAGTCACCATTAGTGAGCAGCTACTGTGTGCCAAGATCTGCACCAGGCACTTGATATCCATTATTTCTTTGAATTCTCAGTGCAACCTGAGTGTCAGAATGACCATTTTATCTACAAGAAAACAGGTTCAGCGAAATGAAGTAACTAACAGAGGTGCTAGCCTGAAGCCCTGTGTTTTTCTGTGCCGCAGGCAAAGGAAATAGTATGTGCAAAGGCCCTGTGGCATGAAAAAATAAGACATGTGAGTCAAAGAGAAAAACGGGCGCCTTGCATCTGAGAAGTCTAGAGAAGAGACGCTTACAGCCAAGGGTTTGCCTCTCAGAATGGAGCAGGCCATCCTCGAGCAGGATGAGGGGTGGTGCTTGAAGAAGGTGAATTTAACAGTAAGAACCGCCAAGCCTGCAGGAGCACCAGCAGTTACATCCGCTACCACCATCGTCCTTGCTCTTCTAGACCCACAGCTCTGTGAGATCTCTGCAAGAACACGGGACTTCAATTTTGGTTTTTGGTCAGCTCCTCCTTTTGGTAACCATGTGTGACTCTAACCAAGTCATTTGAACCCATCCAATGTGCATCTCTTTACCTGTAAAATGTAGGGAATCATGTCACCTACTTTGCAGGAATCCTAGAAGATAAAATGAGATAAAGCGTGCAAAGGGCTCTGTAAACTTTAGAGTGCTACACACGTATCACTATTGCCTAAACTACTGAGTACTTACTTATTCCTTTACACATATCAGCTCTGTTTTAATTTTAGTACCTCATCATATACAGATCATATATAACTTACAGATAATAATTGAAAATTAACTTATCATATATATGTTGACAATGATTATATTATTTAATATGTGCCTGGAAGGTTCCACACATTCTGCAAAGCACTTAAATGCATTATCTCATTTGAACTGACAAATACTTATTGGCGCATCGTGCCAGGCACTGGTGGTGCTGGGGATATAGCAATGAGCAAAACAGACAAAATCATTGCACTCAGGAATTTTTGACTAGTGAGAGGAGCCAGATAATCAACCAACGAACCAACCAACGATGCGTCAAGTAGAGATAGACACAGATGGTATGAATTGGGTAAAACAGCGGAGGGGAGAGAGAGTGATGGTGTGTTATTTTATTGAATCTTCATAACTTCCTTTTATATGTGTGGTTCCAAAGAAGCGTTCTGCTCCATGGAAATATGGGTCCTTTCTGAGCATGCTCCCAGCTTCAGAACAAAAGCCCACGGGGACGTGAGAGGTTGGGGACCTGTGCCCCAGGATGCACACTGAGCCACATTAACCCTTATGATTACCAGGTGACAGGTGTTGCAGCCAGAGCCTTCCACAAGCTCTTTGGAGGCTGGATTCTGTGTTATTTTTTACTTTTCTCCACACATGTTGACCGTGCCAGGCAGGAACGGGAAAGGAGCAACAAAGACCAATCAGAGAATCTCTGCCTTCAGGGATCTCACTGTTTGGAAGGGGAGATAAAGTCTGCATGTTAATACTTCAACACAGGCAGGCTGTGGTTAAGACCTGGGAGAGGATGGGGGCACCTGGGTGGCTCAGTCGGTTAAGCGTCTGACTCTTGATTTCAGCTCAGGTCACGATCTCAGAGTCGTGGGACTGCATTCCACGCTCAGGGGGTAGTCTGCTTCAGATTCTCTCCCTCTCCCTCTGCCTCACGGGGCCCCAAAATAAATAAATAAGTTGTTACCCCACCCCCCAAAAAAAGACCATGGTAGAGGTGCTCTGAGTGAAATTCAACCTCCCTTCCAGGACCTGTAAGGCTCTGTACTAATCTGACCCAAGCCAAGCTCACCACTTCCTTTCTCAATCTTGTGATACACATGGCCAACTGTCCAAAGGACAGTTCCCTGGACCAGGTGACCCGCATTAGGTTCTTCAAAGGCATCGGGGGGAACATACATTCTACCGGGGAAGTTGGATTTGGCTTAGGCTTCAAAAGTCCCAAGAAATCGCTTCCAGGCAGCATAGCTCTTAGGCTGAGAGACAGCCTGATAACAGTACTGGCTTACCCTTACATGGCACTTCTCTGTGCCGGGCACCGTGGTAAGGACCTCAGGGCATGAACTCATTTAATCCCCCAACAACCCCATAAGATAGGGGCTATGCAGGTACTCTTATCATCTCATGTGATAGGTTGTGAAAGATGACATGACCTGCCCAAGGTCACAAAGCTAGTAAGTGGCAGGACCAGGATCTGAACCCAGGATCTGTGGACTCTGCCTTTGGTAGCTTGCATAAGTCACAAGCATAAGGTTCAAACAAGAGTTTGAATTTGTTGCATACTCCGTGCCAGGACATGTACAGAAATCACTTCCTGCACCCTGACAACAGCCCAGGGGGTAGGTGTTATTCTTGTCCGTGCTGCAGATAAAAAGCCAAGCTCAGATCCTCGGATTCAAAACTAGGTCTCACGAACCCGGGAGCCAGGGCTTTTAACCATTACCCAACATTCCTGCCAAGAGTTAAGAATCAACAGCTTGGGAGAAGATGTGTCCCAGAACATGCTGGGTGCCGCGGGACATGGACCTCTCCCACCTTGTGCTGGGATCGACAGTTTCCGTGCTTTGTGCTGATTCTGCTCACATGCGGGACCATCCTCATCAGACGCGATGGGCTGGAAACCGACCGCCTTTGATGCCTACACTGGGGCCCCCCTGGGGACAAGCTTAGCTCCCCGTTAGCACAACCCCATCCTGGGCTCCACACTCTGCATCCTGGAGATCTCAAAGGGGCCCTCTGAGACTGTTCACACCCATCAGTGTTAACAAGAGAGCCGGCACTTTCCGCTCGTCCTGTAAACCCACGCTCCCAATTTAACAAGTCATTAGTGCAACAATGGCTGCAGTGCTCGCTCAGGGACGCGGGTGCAGGCTGGATCCCTGGAGCATAGCAGTTGGGTGCTAGAAAAATGCAGGTTTTATGTTAATAAGGACATTTGCTAATCATCGCTAGCAATACCCAGTCCTTTTTAAAAGTAGATAATGACCAGAAGAAAAAACCCTTCATTTAGAACATTGTAAACAGAGCAAAGGTACGGTGCCATTATCCTTTTGTTGATTTTGGACTCTTTTTCGCCCAGAATATCATTATTTTCTTGGATCCGCTTTGTATCTGAGTTATTTCCCCCCTCCCCGCTTTTAAATAAAGTGTAATCCACATCCTGAGCTCTGCTCCTCTGCACAAAATATTCCCAGCATGGCCTCATTTATTCCTCCCAAAGCCGAAGGGGAGCCAGGACAGACCTTGGTGACAGGGAGGGCTCTGGAAGCTGTCAGTGCCCCTTGGCTCCAGTCGCCCAGGAAAATAGCCTTCACTAACTTGGTCCACCTCGGGGCCAGGCTGAGGCACAGTTTTGGATCTTATAAAGAAATGGAGACTTGTTGCTGTTACCCAGTCCCTGCAGGGTCTTATGCTAGGTCCCTGCATTTCTGCTGCTGGCATTTCTGCCCGCAAGGTCCTGCAGCACCACCCTGAGGGAGAGGGAGCGCACTCCTTGTCCATAACCCGGGCACCTGGAGGTCCTGAAAGAGCAATGCTTGGTCAACCGTGCAGTCCCACGCTGGGCAGATTAAACATTTCCGGCGGCATTTTCCCCGCACCATTAATCTGCTAAGAAAACTCTCTCTCAGGGGCGCCTGGGTGTCTGCGTTGGTTAAGCATCCTGGACTCTTGATTTTGGCTCAGTCATGATCTCAGGGTGGTGAGATCAAGCCCTGCGTGGGGCTTCACACTCAGCAGGAAGTCTGCTTGAGATTCTCTCTCTCCCTCTTCTTCTGTCCCTCCCCCAACTTGCACTCTCTCTCTCTGTCTCAAATAAATAAATAAATAAAATCTTCAAAGAAAAAAAAAATAAAAGAGAACTCTCTCTCAGACAATGCAAAGGTACACACAAGAGCAATTCACCATTAAATTGGAAGTGTAACAGGGTCCAAGTTAGTAAAAGAGCCCACTCACGTGCTCAAATCCTGATGCCACAGAGCTTGGGTCCAGGGCCAACAAGAACTCAGTGAGCTTCCTGCGAGCGTCCACATGTGGGAACTTGGATATTTATGTTGGGGCGTGGGGAGAGAGTTGATGAATGCTTTTGTTCAGCCAGGACCCGGGCTGGAACCTGATTAGCGTGAACCGTAACCCGGGTTTACCTGGCTGTCGCCCCACCAGCTTGTCTTTATAGCCTGCTTCTTGGCACTCAGAGGTGGGCGATGCCAAGTGTAGTAGTCACCTCTCACAGTGAGGGATCCCAGAGGCAGCTCAACAAGGGTGGGGAAGGGTGTTTGATTTCCTGGCACAGCATGGTGTCATGGAAGGAGCCCAGAGTGAGACTCCAGAGATCTGGGTTGGTCCCAGCTTTGCCACGAATTCCCAGGAAAGTTGCTCAACCTCTCTGGGCCTCAGTTTCCTCATCTGTAAAATGGGGTAGTGGCCAGGGGGTCTATACCAGGTGATTTTTAGCTCCCCCTGGCTTTAGGTTTCTACGCCTCCTTTCCATTGTGTCTTGTAGGCATCCTGTTGTAGTTTGTGCTATTAGAACGAAAACCACACCTGCCCTCGAGTTAGAGGTGCCTTGGTTGTTTACCTGCTCTGTGGGCTCAGGGAGGGCAGAGTCCATTTCTGATTTGTCTCTTTATTCTCAGCACTCAGCCAAGCCCGCCAGTGCCCGGCACATAGGAAGTACAGAATAAATGTGTCAGATGAACGGACGGATGGATGACGCGCGTGGTGAGCATTGGCTGAACAGGTGATGAACACAACCGCGGCCTCCCTTTCCCACCCCTCACCTGGAGATGGCAATTGCCCTGAACTCTCGGTGTCCTTCTGAGATGGCCTTCTGGATTGCCGTCCGCTCCGCACAGACGCCCAGCGGGTAGCAGATGTTTTCTACGTTGCACCCTGAGAAGAGAGGAGAACGCAGTGGCATTTCCAGCAGAACCACTTCCCGTGGCAGGTGTTGAGGAAGAGGCTTGCCCCATTCCAGCGCAGGGAGGACCCTGTTACTCAGAGACAGCAATCTGACAAGAAGCAGTGGGGGACTCCGTGACCTCCTGCTGCCACGCCCCTTCCCAGAACTCCCCGACCCTCCTCGTTCACCCAATGCTTCCATCCAGAAGCACAGTGGGAGAAGGCACAGCAGAGCAGAACAGCTGAACCCGGCCCATCTCCCCAGCAAAGGTCAAGGCCTAGGGACATGCTGAGGCTTAAGAGGGTGAGTAGAGCCTCCCCCCCGCCCCCCGCCGCAGCCCTGGATCTAAGAGACAGAAGGTTCAACGACTGGGCCTGGGCAAAATTTTTGGTGGTGTTTACCAGCTATCAGAGTTCAACTGAATTCTACGTGAGTTGTGTTGCAAAACAAACTGTCAAAACCAACAAACTCAGGAACAAGTAACTCCCAAGCTTCGCAAAAGGTGTTCGTGACTGCGCAAGCTTTCAGGCAATCCCAGCCATCCCATGGGAGCCAGGCTGCTCCGGTGGCACAGCCCACAGCCAGGGAGTCCTCCCCAGTGTCCCTCTCAGGAGCATGTCCCTGGGGGACAATGGGTGCTAAAGCCTGTTCCCAGGACACAAAACACCGGCATAGCCAGATTGACTGACTAACAAACTCATTTTCAGGGAAGTAATCGTCCCAGAAGGTGGGCTTCCCCTTGACTGCCAGGATGTGGTCTGCGTCACTCCTCATAGCTTGCCTTTCTTTCTCTCTGAGGCAGAGATATCAATTGTTCCTGAGGATTTCTTTTCTCCTTCTTTTTTTAAAAAAAGATTTTATTTATAGAGAGAGAGAGCGAGTGTGCACATGGACGGACAAGTGGAGGGAGGGGCAGAGGGAGAAGGAGAAGCAGACTCCCTGATGAGCAGGGGGCCCCGATGTGAGGCTCGATCTCAGGACCCCAAGATTATGACCTGAGCATGGCAGGACCCCAAGATCATGACCCGAAGGCAGACCCTTAACCAACTGAGGCACCCAGGCACCCCCTCCTTCTTGCTTTAAGTAATACAAGTGAGCCCTATTCCAATATGGCTGCTCACATGGCCGCTCAGCTAGAGACGGTATTTCCTGGATTGCCTTGCAGCATAGTACAGCCATGTGACTAAGTTTTGGTCAGCGGGATGTGGCCCAAAGTGAGGTGGGAAACTTCTGGGTCACAATTTTGGTAGAGATGAATTGCCCTTTGCTCCCTTTCTTTTATGCTCTACAGGCTGGTTTGAGATGGGACAGCTCTGGCCATGTCGTTTATGGTCATAGGGATGGAGAAGCAACAAGAGAGAAGGCACTTGGGACCCTGGTCCAACTCATGCATCAGAGTCAAGTCGCCTATTTGCCCTGGCATAACTGCCTCCTCTGAATTGTTTTATGAGAATAAAGGAGAATTCTGTCACATTGGAGTCACTGTCTTTTGGGATTTTTGTTATAGCAGCTTAACCTAGACCTAATGAATAGAGAAATTGGTACTGAGAGTGAAATGCGGCTTTGACAAAAAAAAAAAAAAAAAAACAAACCATCTAAAATACACAGCCTTGGGGCGCCTGGGTGGCACAGTGGTTAAGCGTCTGCCTTTGGCTCAGGGCGTGATCCCGGCGTTATGGGATCGAGCCCCACATCAGGCTCCTCTGCTATGAGCCTGCTTCTTCCTCTCCCACTCCCCTGCTTGTGTTCCCTCTCTTGCTGGCTGTCTCTATCTCTGTCAAATAAATAAATAAAAAATCTTTAAAAAAATAAAAAAATAAAAAATAAAATACACAGCCTTGGCTTAACAGTTGGGCAACGTGAATGGGAAAATACAGACATGGCCCCGTGGAAAGCTGATGGCCCTTGTTACTCTGTGGCAGATGATTTGGTAAAGGCCCATCCTTTAACCTGGGAAGCAGACGGTGCTACCTACCATTAGGATTCTCTACCTGGCAATGGGAATCAGCCTCGAGGCAAAGATCTAATGAAGGGTGACATCTTTTCACTCAGTCTATTGTGTGGGGGCTTCGAAATGCCGCAGCAGGGATGGGCCAGGCAGGGAAGCCAGTTACTAAAAAAGGGGAGTTGGCAGGCTTAGGAACTATGCCCAGAAAGGATCTTTGAGTATGGTTACTCCTGTATGGAAGTGACTGGAAGCAAATAAACCAGAAGGTTTCCAAGTTTTTCACAGAATTGGCTAGCCAGAGAAGCCAAAAGTCTGGTCTGTAAAATCCTGTGATCATTTAATCCCAAAAGAAACCCCTGGGTCCCCAAAACCCCACCATGAGGAGTGAGCTGAGAGAGCTGTGTGCCCCCAAGGAGGGGGATTCTCCCCAAAATCCACTTCAGATGTATGGCTGAGGTTAGGATAGTCAAGGAGGAAGCTTCCAGAGGACAAAGCCTGGGGTCCCCGTGGAGAGTGGACAGGCGGTGACCCCCAGTGCAGAAAGGGAAGACTGAGTGTGTATTAGGGCAGGGAGTCTTCACACTTCTTGCCCGGCAGGACTGATAACTGCACGGACTAGTGGCCACTGTGTGTTCCCTGTTCTTCCCTTTTCCTATCAGAAGATTTGATGGTGATTATTCTTTCCTACTCTTTCCTGCTCCTACTCCACACTGAATATTGTGGGAGTGAGTGGAAACTGGGGTGTGGGTGATTACTTTTCAGATTCTGGGCCACTAGACCAGCAGGACCACATCTGCACCTCAGGAAGGGGATGGAACAGCCCCAAGATCCCACTCCCAGAGCTGGATGCAGTGACTGGGTGGGACTTTGTGTTGCCTCCCTTGGGAGGGTGGTAAGTGGGTCCTACGTGTGGAAAGGAGGTACGCAGATATTTAAAGGCCACAGGTGGTCCTGTGGCAAAGACTAACTGTTCCCAGGGTTCACTGTCCCAACCGAAGCCACTGGAGTTGAGCAGGGCACAGGCAAGAGAGCACATTTCCCAACCTCCCTGGAAGCTTCCTGTAGGCTTGCAGTTTTAACCAATAAGATAAGAGCAGAAATGATGGGTGCAACTTCCAGATGACATTTTTACGGGTCCATTGCTTGCTCCCCACTTCATCTTTCCCTTTCCCAGGGGTGGAACATGGATGTGATGACACGTGCCAGTTTTGAACACGTGGATATGGACACCACTCTAGGGATGGCAGGACATCAAGAAGGAAGGAATCTGATCTCCTGAACAGCTTTGTGGAACACAGCAGCGCACAACAGTTCATATGCCCAGAAGTCCACCCCACCCCTGGTCTGTTAGATGAGAGAAGCAAGCAGCCATCTTGTTCAAGTCACTATGTTTCTATTTGTCTCATCACCTGAGACTGTTTCTTACCTATGGCACTCTCTTTTTCTACGTGATTATGTAGGATTTGGTTCTTCCTGTAGTCAAATTTGGAAATTGGTCATTATTTCCTCATATATTTTCCCCATAGAATTTTCTGTCACTGCATTATTTACATGGACGTATTAGGAGGGGTTCAGTTAATCATTTGATCCGTTAATCATCATCATGGCTCTCAAAATCACAGGCATTCATGTTCAGCAGATGGAGAGGAACCAACCCCCCACCAAAGTAGTTCAAATGGGAGCTGCCATCTTGTCTCACATGACCTTTTTATTGGTCTAAGGATGAGTGCCTAACCCACACTGGGCCAATCAGAGTTGAGCACCTAACTCCCTGGGCCAATCAGAGCCAGGTATCTTACCACAGTGAGCCAGTCAGAGTTCTCTACGCAGAAACTTCAGCTCCTCTAGGAGACTGAGTGTGTGGGCTTGGCTCCCGCTGCTGGCTGGGTTTCCACTCATTATGGAGGAGACCGTTAGGGGAAATGGACACTCAGAAGAACGGATGGGAGATGAGATGGGAGACGGCCAGAAAAGAGTTGGCCCTGGTGCAGTTGCCCCTGAGGCCCAGCTACACGCCGTCTCTTCCCACAGTTTTAGGAGCCAATACACCCTCCTTTTGTCTAAAATAGTTTGCATGCATATCCACCCTCTACAACCACACAGAAGTGTTAGTACGGTTGGGATATGGCACAAGGAGCGACCAGGGAGTTGCTGCCCTGAAAGTAATGGTTGACATTTACTGAACGCCAAATGTTTTTGACTTTGGCCAAGCGTTTGTTCGCATTCACATGTGAGTCACTAGAGCCGGATAACTGGCCCTCTCCCGAGGTCAACGGAAGTGAAATGAATGAATGAATGAATGAACGAATGAATGAGTGAATACGGCTCTCTTGCTCCCCACCTAGTCTCCCCAGCCAAGTTCCTGGTGCCCGCCTGAAATGACTTCCTCTAAACATGTCCTTGCCTGCCCTGCCCACCTTTGCTGACTTTGGCCTGGCTGCATTTGACTTCTGCCTCTCCCAAAGTAAGATCCTTGCTCGCCTTATTCCCCCACTTCGTTCCCAGTCTGGCAACCACCCCAAGCCCTGCCTCATCCCTGACTCAGGAGCACTGACCCTGTTAAACGTGATTCACATAAATCTTGGGTTTTGCAGAAGGCTCCTCCCTCAGGATGATTGCCTGTATCTGCATTTGAAGTTCGGAATGCCCTCATAGACAGAAATCTTCCTTAACTGTGTCTAAAAATTTCAAAGGGCCAGTTAAGGGAGAGAGACTGTTTTAGAAGACAGCCCACTGCTCAAACGGGGCTTTGCAGAAAGAGCCCCGAGGTTCCGTTCTGCCCTGGGACCCTTTGCTCTACTGGCTCTGAGAATTTGGGAAAGAGACTAAAACCTCCCTGAGGCTCAGTCTTGTCATTTAGAAGTGAGAGCCACAGCACCTCTCTCAGAGGACTCTGGTGAGAATGAGCCGAGATCACGCAGGTAGAGCGATGAGCACACAGCCCAGCACAGAGCTAGGGCCCAGCAGTGACCAGCTCCTGGTATCAATTGCATGAAAGTCAAGGTTTGGGCGGTGGAAGTAAAATAAAACGAAATCAGAGAGAGAGAGACAAACCGTTAAGAGACTCTTAACTCTAGGGAACCAACGGAGGGTGGCTGGAGGGGTGGTGNCGGAACTGATGAATCGCTACACTCGACCTCTGAACCTAATAATACACTCTATGTTAATTAAATTTAAATAAAATAAAAAAATAATAAAAGCAAGGTTTTGGTGGTGCCAGGCCTGTGTGACCGAGCACCTGCTCCTTCCAGACAAGGTGTGACAGTGGTTCTGACTCTGCCCTTCAGACACTCTGAAATCCTTTCCAGGACTACAAGGCCTCACATAATCTGGTCCCCACCTGCCTACATTTTGGACTCCATCTCCTTTGGCTCTTCAGGCCCACTGGCCTTCCCAGTGTTCTCCAAGGACGCCAAGCCCTCTCCTGCCATATGGCCTTTGCACTGGCTGTTCCCACTGCCTGCAGCTCTCTTCCCCTGTGTGCATAGGTTTCACCCTACTCCTGCCTCTGCTCAGATGTTCCCTCCTCAGAGAAGCCTGCCACAGGCACCCTAGCTCAAATTGTTGCCTCCGCCCATGCCCGCAGACTCCAATCCTCTCAATCCATTTATCCTGCTTCAATTGTCTTTATTGTCTCATTCCCCCATCACAGGGTAACTTCCTAAGGACAGAGCCTCGGTGCTGCAGGATGCCCCACCCGGGGCCTGGGACAATGAGGCCAGCCAGGCTCTCAGTTATTTTATCCAATGAGTGGAATTTCCCGCTTTGGTGCTAGATCTCTGAGCGACAAAGGAATAACTTCGTTGAGGGCCTCTAGCAAGTTCAAGTGGAATTTCCTAGTCTTATTAAAAAAGAGGGGGAAAAAGGAACAAGAAGAAGAGAGCCCTTAGCCATGTACTGTGATCCTGAAAGGCCAATTTTGTTTTGCTTCCCTCAGCTCAGAAAACAAGGCCGTCATCCATCCAGGCAAACCAACGCCGTCATCCATCCAGGCAAACCAACGCCGTTCCCCGTGTTGCCTTCGCTTGCTCTGAAACACACACACACACGCACGCACGCACGCACGCACGCAGAGGCTGGCATGGTGCCAAGTTAGGGATCCAGAATTGCAGGATATTACTAACAGCTTTCTTTTATTCTTGTCTTTTATTGTTTTTCTTTTACCTGCCTGGTACTTCATTTGTATTATGTCATTGACCCTTTTAACAACTCTGTAAGGCAGAGTCTATTTTGACCCCATTTCTGAGAAGGTAACACTGAGGCTGCTGGCAGGGAGCCTGGACACACATCCTGACCTGTCAGGTACAAAGGACTGTCCTTTTTCTCTATGGCATCTCAATGAGCACATGGGGTTTTTTGTTTTTTTTTTTTTTTTAAGATTTTATGTTTTTATGCGACAGAGAGACAGCCAACAAGAGAGGGAACACAAGCAGGGGGAGAGGGAGAGGAAGAAGCAGGTTCCCAGTGGAGGAGCCCGATGTGGGACTCGATCCGGAACGCTGGGATCACGCCCTGAGCCGAAGGCAGACACCCAACGACTGCGCTACCCAGGCGCCCCTCAATGAGCACATGTTTTAGAGGTGGTTTGGTGCATAGGGCAGGGCGAGCCCTGGAGGTTACCAAGCCATCGGCAAGGAAGGAAGTTCACAAGGAGATGACGTGGGCCTTGCCGCCCAGAGAAAAGAGCGATGCCGGAAAGCACCGTGCCTACTCTGTCCCGAGGGATCTCAGTAGTTAGAGCGGCCCTTCTCGCACTCACCCCTGGGCATCAACATCTCCTGGACGGCTTCTTGAAAGGGATTTCTGAGCCCTACTCCTGGAGTTTCTACTTCGGTAAGCCTGGGTCAGACCCCAAGAACTCGCATTTCTTGCAAGTTCCCGGGAGGTGCCAAGGCCACAGGTCTGGGACCGTATTTGAGAATCACTGAACCAAAGAAATGTCATGGGTATGTGCTTGAAGAAATACTACACTCTTTCCACGCTCCTTCCTCCCCCCCACTGCACACACAACACACCGTGACACGCAGGAATTATATTCCAACTCAACTACAGAGTCCAGGGCTGTCAGTGAAGCTCATCTTTGTAAGGATCTGCTTTTGAGTGACAGTGGAGAGGACTAGTGGAGGAGCCTGCGGGTGGGAGGACGGGGAGTGGTGGGTGTAAGGAAGGCTGTAAGGACAGGAAGCCAGTTAGAGATGCCTGCTTTGACTCACCTGGAGGTGCCTTGGGGAGGGGGGGGTGTGGGTTGGAGAGGGGTCCTGGAGGAGAAGGGAGGCCCCAGGAAGGTATCAGGAGGCCAGGGGCTGGTCTGAGGGAAGATGATGAAGGATCAGATTTCAAGGTTAAAGCCAAGCAAGCGGGATTCAGCGATTAACCAGGCCGCCTTTTAAGAGTCTTTTTAGAAACGTGGTTTGTTCCTCCCAGAAGTCATCAGAGCTGATCCAGTAAAGTGGCTTTCCCCCTAAATGGCGAAGGAGCATAGAGAGTGCTGAAGTCCCTCTAGGGAGAGGGGGTGAGGGAGACAGACCACCGTCCCGAGAACAAACTTGCCCATCCCTTGCCAGTGAAGAGTGGTCTCCATGACTCTCCCCCACCACCTTCGACCTGGCATTGCACAAACACTGGCTGCCCTGGGCCACCCCACTGCCCCTGCCAACCCCCCCCTGCTGCCCCATCTCTTCTGAGTCCCCACCTCCCTCCGCACCTGTAGCTCTGCCTTCCCTGGCGGGCCCCTCCTCTGCCCATGTTCTCCAGCAGCAATCACAGAAGATAATTGTGGTGATGAGTCACCATCCTGGCGGCCCGTCCGTCCTCGAGGGGCACAGGACCCTGGCCAGGGTCAAGGGGAAGTGATCATTATTACAAGACCGTGACTACAAGGCTGTCAGACTTGCTTTGGAACTGAATGGGGCACCAGCTGCCCCTGAGGAGGGGAACTCCACAGAGGCTGGTCTTTGGTGCAGCTGGAGAAAGTCACAGGACAGGGCAGACCTGTCTCACATGAAACTATAAACTCGCAGCGTCTCAATTCAGCTGTGCCTTCTATGCCTCCTCATCATCTCAAATTCACCCCATGATGCCGTCAGGTTCGCACTGACTGTTCTAGGTCCCCTTCTCTCCAAGCCCTGCCTTACTACCCTCTGCCCTTCCTTCCCATCTGCAGGAGATCCAGGGATTCTGGTAAATGCCCTCCCTTCGTCCCTCTCTCCCAGCACTCTCTCTCTGCCCCCTTCGGCACGTGCACCCTGCGGCAAGGGGCAGCAGGAGGAGCATGGCCTCAGTTACCTCATTTGTAGAGTGTGTGGTGTTTGGCTTTTGCTTTGGCACCTCCATACTCCTTCTTAACAGACCCCCAACCCCCGGGAACAATGTATGTGTGAGTCAGCTGGACCAATCACACTACTCTATCATTACAACAGTGATTGGCTCAGGGATGCGCATGTGATTGGAGATGGACCAATCAGAGCCCTTCCCTGGAATTTTTCCATCTTTAGCTAGCGGAGAAGAGTTCTTGCTTCTCTGCTTTTGAGGCTGTAAGAATATGAACCAGAGGCTGCCTGCACTCATGTTCCCTGATGCCTGGAGAAAGCCCACCTGCAGGGTAAGAGAAAGAAAACAAGCACCCAGAAGGACAAAGAAGGGTATGGTGACATCTGAGTTCCTGGATCCAGCTGTCCCTGAGTTAAGATCTATCCTTGCCCATTGTGGTTTTGATTGGTTTCTGTCATTTACAACTAAAGTGCTCTGACTACTGCATGTGACACTCGTTGTCTCCCTTCATGTGGGGGCTATGTGATTACAAGAGACCTTCTGTATCAAGTGCTTAGCAAATGATCAATCACTAAGCGGATGGTCAATCCACTGTAGCTGTTGGTCCCTGCCCACCATGTCCTCAGCACCATCCAGCTCTGCCTTCAGCTCCCCACCTTGGCCAGCACCTCATCATTTCCCTGGTCTACCTGGCTGAAGATCTAGAACCATATTCCTTTCCTTCATTCCAGTATTGCTCACCCCAAGCCCGGTCTACTTGTCCCATATAGTTTCTCTCATGCCTTTCCTTCCTCTTTGTTCCACCTGCCACTGTCCTAGTCCAGGTCACTCATTCATGCATTCCACAAACTTTAACTGAGGACATATTACAGGCTGGGCAATGTGCTGGCCTTGTGGGCAGGTCAGCAAACAAGACAGACATCATCCCCCTGACACTCTTTCCTCTGTCTTGGCTCTCCCTGAGTGCCTGTCAGACCAATTGCCCTTGAATTCGATTTTCATGTTACTCTTTTTCTTCTTTTTTTAAAAGATTTTATTTATTTATTTGAAAGAAAGAGACAGAGAGGGAGACAGAGATAGTGAGAGGGAGCACAAGTGGAGAGAAGAGGGAGAAGCAGGGTCCCCGCTGAGCAGGGAGCCCGATGCCCAATGCGGGGCTTGGGGCATGCAGGGCTTGGGGCAGGACCCTGGGGTCATGACCTGAGCTGAAGGCAGACGCTTAACTGATTGAGCCACCCAGGCACCCCCATGTTACGCTTCTTCTTAATAACGTTCCTGGTTCCCTATCTTCCCAACTTATCAAATCTCCGTCAATGCTTCGCCTTCACAAGTACTCCACAATCTGCCTCCAAATAGTAATAATATAAAAATACCGTTAGTAGAGGAAGCTGCCACGATTTGTGGCATCCTTCCTGTGGGCAGAAACTGTGTTAATCACTTTATAGGCATGAGCTCTCGACCTGAGGATTCCACAGCTGATCAGCACAGGCACCAACCATCCGGGAGGACCCTGGTGCCATGTCAGGCTAAGCAAACTAGCTCTGTCCACAGCCATCCGGAAAGGTGGGTGCGCGATCCTCAGTTCACAAATGCCTAAGACAGGGGCGCCTGGGTGGCACAGCGGTTAAGCGCCTGCCTTCAGCTCAGGGCGTGATCCCAGTGTTATGGGATCGAGCCCCACATCAGGCTCCTCCGCTATGAGCCTGCTTCTTCCTCTCCTACTCCCCCTGCTTGTGTTCTCTCTCTCACTGGCTATCTCTATCACTGTCGAATAAATAAATAAAATCTTAAAAAAAAAAAACCCTTAAAAAAAAAAAACTTTAAAAAAAATTAAAAAAAAAAACAAAAACAAAAACAAATGCCTAAGACATATCAGGGTGAAGTGTAATGCCCAGGATCACACAGCTGATAAAACAGCAACACCACGATTCACACCCAGGAGCCTCTAAGTTCAGAGCCTTCACCCCATCCCAGAGGGCCTCCCTAAATCCCCACTGCACAACCAGGTTCTTCCCTGCAATTTAGATAGGCCACACTCCTGCTCACCTCATTCATTCACTCCTACGGTCATTGGTTGAGGCTTCCCTTTTGAACCATGACCTGTGTAAGAGGAGGGACCTCCATGGGGGGCAGAGACTATGTCATTTGTGCTCATTGCGATATCCCTGGTACTTGGTACTTTACCTAGGACGTCATGGTGCTCAGCAAATATTTGTTGAATGAATGAATTCACGCGAGGAGGCGTTGGAAAAAGCCAGTGGCTGATTCAACGTTCAAGCCTCAGGAGCTGGGGGCGTTGTTTGTGGTGGTGGTTAATGTTTAATAGTCATCTAAACCACCAGGCCAGGCCTGAATTCCCACAAGACACACAGAGTCTTGATTCCCCACAGAGTAGACAGCTTGGAGTCAGGGGAAATCTGGGTTCAAATCCCAGCTCTGGATCTTGGGCATTTAGCTGTGAGCCTCAGTTTCCTTCCCTGTGATATAAAACTGCCTTGAGGGGTTATAAGGGTTAATGGATAACATTCTTCACTATCCTTTCACACACTAGCACTCACTCAAGGTTACTTCTCCCGCTCAAAGAGGTTTACGACCCAGGTGACTCATGAAATGGGACAGAACGCCCAAGACAAGAGGTAACATGAACAGCAAGGAGAACTCAGGAGGGGCACCTTACAAGGGGAGGTGGGGGCCCCCAGCCAGACTCACAGCTGAGCGCAGAGGGGGCGAGTGGCTCACAACTGGCCTCAGGCTATTGGAGGTCATGGATTAGATAGCCACATGTGAACCTCTGTCCCTTTAAATAGCTGCCATTGCCAAGTAGAGGTGGATTCTGGGTGGCAGGGCTGGGTGTCCCCATCTGTCCCCCTGTGTCAATTCTCATCTGCCCTCTGAGTGGTGGGGAGGGGCATGGCTTCCCTGACACTTCCTCACCAAGTTCCCCACTGTTGAGAATGAGAATGCCTCTTAGTTGAGCAAAAACAAGTCTGAACTTTTGTTCAAGGGAGCTTTTCTAGAAAACCAACAAACCAAAGAAAAGGAGCTTAGGAAGAGATTAGTGCTGACTCCAGTTCCCACCATCCTCTTCCCACCCGCCTCAGGCCAGCACTCATGGCTGGTCACCCAAACTTCTCCAGGCTTCCTTCCTCCACGATCCTCTGCAAGGACGGAACTCCTCTAACAAGTCACCGGCCGTTGGTGGGTTCCTCAATTTCTTTCCTTGCCCAGTAGGTGATGGGAAGAAAGCACGGTTTGGGGGAGCCCAGCCCTGGGTTCCACCACCAGCGCCCCGTGTGACCTTGAGCGAGCCTTGTCACCTCTCTGGGCCTCAGTTTCTTTATTGAAAACAGGGCCTGACACGGAGGTGAGTGGGTGAGAGGTGAGGGCTTGCTAACGAAACCTGTGGAAGCCTTCTTCGGGGGCCACGGGGAGCGGGGCTCAGAAAGTACCAACCGTGTCCCTCCCAGCTTTGAGTTATGGCCTCCCCTTCCAACGTCCCTCCCCGTCCCACCCCTTGCCTCCCAGTCCTGGAAGAACTGGAAAGTCGCCGCATCCGGGCAGCACCCGCATCCCCACGGTCCGGAACAGCAGGCAGGGCAGGGGAGAGGGGTGCCAGCGTTACAGGGGTGGCCCACCGTGAGCGGCCAGAGCCGCCCTCCGCTCTGTCGCCTCCCGCCGGGGCTGCGGCCGAGGGGACCGGGGCGCCCTTACCGGAGAAGATCCTCCCGTCCCGAGTGAGGATCGCGGCCCCCACGGGGAAGTGACTGTAGGGGCAGTAGGCGGACTTCTTGGCCTCCCGACAGGAGAGCAGCAGCCGCTGGACGAGCTCGGGCTCCAGGGCGCTGGCGGGACTCTCGTGGGCCATGTCGGTCCCCCGGGGCGGCGGAGGCGCAGAAGCCAGCTCGCCGCACAAGCCAGCTCGCCGCAGGTCCCGACCCCCGCCGGGCCCGCGCCACGTTAGCTCCTCCCCCGGGGCGTGTCCCTGCGGGGTGGGGGAGGGGCGCTGGGCGGGGCCGGGAGCCGGGCTTCCCGCCCCCCACCCCCCGCCCCGGTCCCCC